>NC_133804.1:31382729-31682729 GCF_043250625.1 Sebastes fasciatus
GGGAATTGGGATTGAGAACGTTCACTATCTGAATGATGGATTGTGGCACATGAAGACGTATAAATGATGACGTCAACACCTGCAACACCCACCCACACCTCCCGGAAAGTGTGGAGCTCTTGACAGCGACGCATGAGCTGCCCGTCCGTCACTCACCTGTTTACACCTGAGGACTTAGCTGTGTAACCTGCTGAAAGCTTTGAATCAATCAATGTTATGCACAAATAAAAGAAAGATCTTGCTTTAAACCTTAATCTCAGCTGGTATTTTGCATTGCCTGTGATTTTAGAACTTGACATGATTTTTTTAAAAATATTAACAACTTCAGGCTTCAAACTTGATTACGTGGTGTTCATGTAGTGTAGTATCTAGTTGGGAGTGATGACGTATCCTGGATGTGAGCATATTTACATTGTGACTGAAGGAGCGGCAGGGAGACATGAGAATAGACCCGTTATTCTGCTCCTCTTTATTGTGAGTAGAGCTTGTCACTGTCTTGCTGCAGGTGCTGTTGAATTTACAAACCCAGCTAAAAAATAATGCTGTTTAATACAAGAGCCCTGCAAAGAAATCCTACATTCATGAGTTATAATGTTTAGGTTTTGTTTTAAAGGGGTGTTTATTCAACTTTATGGTCATTTTAGAGGTTTGTCATGCTTCAAAACTGTTGCATAATGATTTACAGAGATGGGTGCAGTAGTGCTAATAACCTTTGTTATAATCTGAACACATATTTAAATAGTACAAGAGCATCAATGAGAACTGCAGTATTTTATTCTTCTCTTACCTGGCTGCAGAAAAATATGAATATGCATTATGTGTTAAGATACAACAACATAGTGGTCTGCAGTAGAATACATTCACAGTTCTATATAAAATTTGTTCAGTTTAACAAAGCAGTCCTTTCACTGTAAAAATATTTCCCTTTACCAAAAATCTGTAATTGTATGCTTGACAAGGTTCATACATGACAGCTGGAGGCTACCTCATTCTCACCTTTTAACAGTCCTCGTTGGATCATTCAGCACCACAGAACTACATTGAATTTAATCAGAAATTCATTTTATTTACTTTTATTGTCCAAAAGTCATTTTTTTTTTAAAGGAGTCTGACACTTTTTAAAATGTCAGTAGAACAATGACACCTCCGCTGTCTCTCTTCTAATGTGTGACAAAAGAATATACTGATTTTACCCAGAAGTCAACATTGAGGTGTATTATTTTTCATTTATCTGTGAAGTCCAATTCTTCATATGTGGAGGTAACCAAGCAGAACGTGGCAAGAAATGCACTTCATTTAGAGCTGGGCCACCGTATGTTTGACTCAATATTGATTATTGGTCCTTCCGTACAATCTTTAAATCAGTTGGGTGATGTTTTCTCAGAAATAAAAAAGAAAGTTATTCATAATGTGGTTAAGATGGGGAAGCACTTTGAACAGTTAAATAATGTCAGAAACTTCAGAAAATAGTAATCACCCAAAAACTAATGCAGCTTTAAGACCACAAAAAGACAAACATGTAAGCTACACAACAATAACTTCCAGATAATCTAGTGTCATGTCACAAGATTGGCATAAATCCCACCTCCATCTTCATTCGAAAGAGTGGCACACCCATCGACTCTCTTTATCTACACCACAAAGGAAATGGGGCGCTGATTGTGCCAAGTGCAAAAAGGTACAAATATACATAAAAATGTAATTCCCACCCAGGATCCAGCTTTACAAACATAATTAGAAAACCGTCTTCCCACAGTTAGGTTTGCCTTCTTCGAAGCAAAACTTTTAAAATGCCATATCCATCTTGAAGGAATGAGTCTCTAGTCATTAGCTGAACCTTCAGGAGGGTTAAATACTAACGAGTCATGAAAATCGTGGCCGTAAGGACGAAGTCTGTAAACTCCATACATCATAACCTGCATTTGATTTGGTGACATCCCGTTGAAAGTGACCGCCAGGTCAGAGCAGCAGCCCTCCACCACGCTGCTGGGGTTTTCCTTCATGCTGTCCGATATCAGGCTGTTCACACTCTTGCTGTTGAACAGGCCCTTTCCGTGCGAGTCTTCTCCGTTCTCTGCGAAGACACCTGTATATTTGAGACACACGGCCAGCTGCTTGTCCTCACTCAGCTTCCACAGGGCACGTCCTCTTTCTGGACATTTGTCTTCATCCTGGAACACGTGCACCAGCCTTTTCAGCGCTTCATAACTCAGAACGATGCCACTATCGTACGCCACATACTCGAGCTCCCCTGACTTCATGGCGTTTCCCAGGTAGAAGGGCTCGCTGGGATCCTTTGCGAGCACCAGGTATTTGAGGTTCTCAATGATGGCAAACGTGGTAGGTTGTGCCACAAAGAACCAGCGCAGGTCTCCGGCATTCTCATAAGCATGCTTCAGAGCTTTACGTAGCCTCGCCCAGTCATCTTTTTCATTCAGGTCAACCGCCTCGAGTGCCTTAGAGGACTCGGAGGTGTAAAACACAGCCTTATCACAGTGTTTGCTCCAGGTGTCCACCGCAGTGGCCCAGTAAACAAGGATCTTGGGCTGGACCATGATGATGCAAGAGATCCGGACTTGATTGCTCAACTCCTGCATGTGACTGTCTGAGAGGCGTGTCAGCTCATCTTTACTCGGGGCTTTGACGTGATGATGATTATGGTTGTCTTTTTTGGACTCCGTGCCGGGGCTGAGACTACCCATGAGCGACAGCACTAAGCAGAAGAGGCTTCCCAAGACCATCCCCTTCATGAAAGAACCTCCTTCAGAGAACATTTTGGCACTGGACGAGAGAGAAAATGCATTACTGTGTTATTGTGTTAGCTGCATTGTTAATTATAACTCGCTATGTAAAAAATGAGAAAACTGCACTTATTTAGTTTATGCTCTTTACTTGGTTACTTTATCTTTTATTTGGCTGGAGGCAAATTTCTGTACAACAAAAGTGTTAACCAGCAATTTTATTGAAGATCATTAATTAGTCAGCTGATTACTTTCTCAATTAAAGGTTTGGTCTATTAAATATCAGAAAAATGTGCCCATCACAATTTCCAGATCCAATCAACAGTATAAAACCCAAAGATATCCAGTTTAGATCATCAAGGACTAAGAAAACCCTTAAATATATTTAATATATTAAACATTCCCATGAAGCTGGAACCAGAGAATCTGGGGCATTTGGCTCTAAAAACTGCATACCATGTTGATCTGATGTACTTTAGAAAGCCTTTTAAACTGAATACCCTGTTTTTGTTTTTACTCTGATGTACTTTAGGAAGCCTTTTAAACTGAATACCATGTTTTTGTTTTTGCTCTGATGTACTTTAGAAAGCCTTTTAAACTGAATACCCTGTTTTTGTTTTTACTCTGATGTACTTTAGGAAGCCTTTTAAACTGAATACCATGTTTTTGTTTTTGCTCTGATGTACTTTAGGAAGCTTTTTAAACACCTTGGTCAGGGACTACAGATGAAAAATAGCCTTCACTATTGATTATCGGTCCTTCCGTACAATCTTTAAATCAGTTGGGTGATGTTTTCTCAGATATAAAAAAGAAAGTTATTCATAATGTGGTTAAGATGGGGAAGCACTTTGAACAGTTAAATAATGTCAGAAACTTCAGAAAAAAGTCATCACCCAAAAACTCTAATGCAGCTTTAAGACCACAAAAAGACAAACATGTAAGCTACACAACAATAACTTCCAGGTAATCTAGTGTCATGTCACAAGATTGGTATAAATCCCACCTCCATCTTCATTCAAAAGAGTGGCACACCCATCGACTGTCTTTATCTACACCACAAAGGAAATGGGGCGCTGATTGTGCCAAGTGCAAAAAGGTACAAATATACATAAAAATGTAATTCCCACCCAGGATCCAGCTTTACAAACATAATTAGAAAACCGTCTTCCCACAGTTAGGTTTGCCTTCTTCGAAGCAGACAAACATGTAAGCTACTCAACAATAACTTCCAGATAATCTAGTGTCATGTCACAAGATTGGTATAAATCCCACCTCCATCTTCATTAAAAAACAAAATAGCCTTCTGGCTATGTATTCTTCCACCATGTGTATTTATTCACTTGCACTGTCCCTACTCTCAAATAAACAATGATGTAAATAATTGCAGCATTAATGTAATATAAAGGGATTAATAAAATGGTGTTAGCTTGTTCGTCTTGTATAAACAAGTTGATCCGGAAATAAGATCTGGGCTTGACTAGAAACATGAACCGGTTTAGCATTATACTCAGGTTTGACCTGTTCGCCCACATATTAGTGATCAGCTCTGATCAGCTTCCACTGACGTCCCGTAACTTGTTAACATGATCTGGAGGAGTTGTGTTAGTCCTACCTGCTGTTAGCTACCTGTTAGCTTCCTATCTATCTCTACTACCCGGCTAACTCTTGTTATTAACACTAATAGCACAGATAAGGATCATTTACTGGACGTTACCGAGCTGGCTGGATGTTGTCAGGTGGTTCTCCTGCTTCTTTCTCTCGTCTTTCAGCTCCTGTTTGGTTGAGAGAAGCGAGCCAACAGTCTGACAGTCAGTTAATAACTAACTAAACTAACAGCGAGGTGAAGCAGGTTAGAGAGGTTCATGATCACTGAGGACCGGAAGTAAACAGACTGCTCCTAAACCGGATATGCGTCTCCTTATTCCGCTTCTTCTTCTTCTACTCTGGTGTTTATTGGCGGTTGGCAAACCAGCTTATAGGTGCATTACCGCCACCTACTGGACTACTGGAGTGTGGAGAAGTAGATTAGCAGGAAAATAAATTAAAAAAATTAAATTAAATAAATAAAAAATAAATGAATAACAGGGTATTATTGTCAATAGAAAAAAAGTCTGAAAGATGTCAAAAAAAAATCCATGGAAAAAAGTCTTAAAAATGTCTGACAAAAAAGTCTGAAAGATGTCAAAAAAAAATGTCGGACAAAAAAAGTCTGAAAAAAAGTCTGAAAAAAAAGATCTGAAAAATATCCCAAAAAAAAGATCTGAAAAATGCCTGAAAAAAAAGTCTGAAAGAAAAGATCTGAAAAAAGATCTGAAAAAAGATCAGAAAAAAAGATCTAATAAAATGTCGGACAAAAAAAGTCTGAAAAAAAAGATCTGAAAAAAGATCCATAAAAAAGATCTGAAAAAAGTCTGAAAAAAAAGATCTGAAAAAATGTCCAAAAAAAAGATCTAAAAAATGTCTGAAAAAAAAGTCTGAAAAAAAAGATCTGAAAAAAGATCCAAAAAAAGATCTGAGAAATGTCTGAAAAAAAAGATCTGAAAAAAAATCCCCAAAACAAGATCTGAAAAATGTCTGAAAAAAAAGTCTGAAAAAAAATCTAAAAAAAATATCTAAAAAAAAAGTCTGAAAAAAAAGATCTGAAAAAATATCCGAAAAAAAATATCTAAAAAAATGTCGGACAAAAAAAGTGGAAAAAAAAGATCTGAAAAAATATCCGAAAAAAATGTCGGACAAAAAAAGTCTGAAAAAATATCCGAAAAAAACAATCTAAAAAAATGTCTGAAAAATGTCTGAAAAAAAGTATGAAAAAAAAAATCTGAAAATGTCGGACAAAAAATGTTTGACAACACAGTCTGAAAGATGTCAAAATTTCGGGGGAAAAAAGTCTGAATGATGTCAAAAAAAAGTCCATAGAAAAAAAGTCGGAAAAATGTCAAAATGTCGGAAAAATAGTCTAAAAATGTAAAAAAAATGTCGGAAGAAATAAAGTCGGAAAAAAGACTGAAAAAAAGTCGGAAAAATGTCTGACAAAAAAGTCGGAAAGATGTAAAAAAAAAATGGTCATAGAAAAAAAGTCTGACAAAAAAGTCTGAAAAATGTCTGACAAAAAAGTCTGAAAATACCTAATACATGAATACAAAGTTGCGGAGGGGACTCGACCCAAGGGTTGAAAACCACTGGACTAATGTTGAATCATTATTAATAATTTAATGATGTAATAATATAGTCACAGCCAGAGGCCACTGTCCTGCACAACAAGGACTTTTACATTATGCTGATAATACTTTACTTGAATGCAACAATTTATGACCTTAAATTTACATTTCCTGTGACCACGATTAACACATCAACATAAATCCTGTATTTAGTTTTAACAGTGATAGTAAGTTATTGTTTCTTCCCTGTTCCAGGTGAGTAATCTGTCTGTGTCTGATTTAAAGTCACTGTGCTTTTTTTACCTTTTCTCGTTGACTGCTCAGCAGCCAAATGTATCAAATGTTGTTGTTGTTGTTTTCAGCGTTGTGGAGAGACAACCTTATAAATCACCTGATACCACCGACTCTAATCTGAGGAGCGTTAGTGACCTTTCAGTTTGACAAAAAGCCCAAAGCCTTCTCGAGCAGCCGAAAACTCTCAACCTGTTCTGATCTTTTATATTTTTAGAAACAATTACTCTTGAGTTTTAAGCCTTACTGAAAAAAAGTAGGGCTGTCAATCCAATCGATTAAAATATTGAATCATTGTCCATAGTTTATCGTGATTAATCGCAAATTAATGGCACATTTTTTTATCTGTTCAAATTGTACCTTAAAGGGAGATTTGGCAAGTATTTAATACTCTTATCAACTTGGGAGTGGGCAAATATGCTGCTTTATGCAAATGTTGTATATATTTGTTACCGGTAAATTAATTAACAACACAAAACAATAACAAATATAGTCCAGAAACCCTCACAGGTACTGCATTTAGCATAAAAAATAAGCTCAAATCATAACATGGCAAACTGCAGCCCAACAGGCAACAACAGCTGTCAGTGTGTCAGTGTGCTGACTTGACTATGACTTGCCCCAAACTGCATGTGATTATGATAAAGTGGGCATGTCTGTAAAGGGGAGACTCGTGGGTACCCATAGAACCCATTTACATTCACATATCTTGAGGTCAGAGGTCAAGGGCCCCCTTTGAAAATGGCCATGCCAGTTTTTCCTCGCCAAAATTTAGCACAAGTTTGTAGCGTTATTAAGCCTCCTTCGCGACAAACTAGCATGACATGGTTGGTACCAATGGATTCCTTAGGTTTCTTTAAAAGGATTCTTTAAAACTGAGCCCGGTACAACCTTCGATAGAGCGATTGTGTTAATGCGTTAAAGAAATTAGTGGCATTAAAACAAAATTTTGCGTTAACCTGTTATTATCACGTTAACTTTGACAGCCCTACAACTTATATATATTGAAAAGGGGGCAGTGAAACCTACAGGAAATATACATTTAATCATCATCAATCACAATCAGGTTTATTTGCCATACTGTACATACAAAGAATTTAACTCCGGTTTTATGCATCTCTCTCAATGTTCTTACACAGAAATATAAATAACAGATATAGGGATACGGATAACAAAGCTGGACAATAAAGGTAAAGAATAGACAGGACTGTTATGTATACAAGTAGTGAAAAAATAGGTGTATATATGAATATAATGTAAATATATATAAAAAGCACCAATGACCAACAATAAAATAATAATCTATGTACAAGTCAGGTATTCTGGAAGTTGTAAAACATGAATGATCAATATGAAATAAAAAAAAATTCATTGTCCATTCAGGTTTATTATGCAAATCATACCTTTAAAGGTGGCATATCGTGCTCATCTTCATACTTGTATTTTGGGTTTCAACTGGAACATGTTTAAATGCTTTAATGTTAAAACAACACATTGTTTTTCTCATACCGTCTGTCTGAATATACCTGTATTTACCCTCTATCAGAAACGCTCTATTTTATAAACTGGGACACATTTAGAATGTTTATGTTTAAAACTGTGAAATTGTGTAAATATTGTAGATTTGTGACATCACAAATGTACAGAAATCCTGACGGCTTGTTTCAAACACACAGTTTCTGAATACGGGCTGTTTGTATTTATCTGTTGATTGAGCGTTTTGATACTTTCACAGTATTTATATATCATTTAAATCTGCTCTATAATATAAAAGACATGAAAATCTCACTTTTTACAATATGGGACCTTTAACTCCTGACTAACAACATTTACAGGATATTTACAACAATGTGACCTCTGTGCTTCATCAGACCATCATAATGAAATGCTTCAGAAATGTTAGTCATTCAACACAGAGTGACGTAGGAACCTGCGGTGACATATTTCCCCCCTCCAGCTGTGTAGCTCAGACATGAGCAATGATATGTTTGAACAGCCTCATCACAGAGAAATGGTGTCAGACATAAACCATCAGCGCGCTGCTGGACTGATTACCGCTACAGAGTCAACATTTGTTAGGTCTCTCTGTACAAGCACAGATAGGCTCCGGCTCAATTGACAGGGTCCCCTAAATTGTGTCTATGACGCCTGATCCATCGCGTCAAAACCATTAAGAAGGAGACTGGGGTGTGATGATAATGTATTGATCAGGTGGTGATGGATGGCCACTGAGGATATATAAGTGAAGTTCTCTGCTGCCCAGCAGAGTTATAGTCCAGATCTAAAAGAGAGAGAGGCACCATGTTTTCTGTAGCTCTGTTTTACCTCGTTGCTGTGATTTGTTCCGCAAGACGGACACACGCTCTACCTCTGTACCCCGACACCAACCTGGAGCCACAAGCAGGTGAGGTGTTCTTTAATTTTACTGGAAATGTTGGACTGCTTTAGGTCAGTTTGGGCTCTTTAAATATGACCTTTTGTCTTGAGCAACACTATTTATTCTAGTTTTACTGCATTTGTGTGAGACATTAGCTCAGTTAGACGATGAAACTCAACCGAACTCTGTTCATATTTTTCATAATTTTTGCTTTTTCTGAACTTTACCAAAATATTTGAGTATTCTTTCTCATTTTTGCTCTTCAAGATATGGTTAAAAAAATCCTAAAATACATTTTATTCTGCTTAACTCACTGCAGAGAAATTAATTTCACAGGATGATGTTGTTTTATCTCAACAGATTTCATTCAGAAATTAGTGTCCGAGGTGGAGGATGGAGCCAACGCTGCTGAGGGGGAGCAGAGAGAGGTGAATAATCTGTATCCTCTACTGGTGCCGCACAATGGAGGGAGAGAGTCCTGGAATAAAGGTAAAAAAATAATACAAATATAATGCAGACATTTGCAGACAGTCACATAATGATCTTTGACCTTCTATTGTATTTTATTTATTTTTTTAAGGGGCGAAGGATGCAGCACAACAAGATACGTTTGCAAACATGGTAAGACTCATCTACATCTCTGTACACTCTTTAATATCACACTATTTTATAGCAATTCAATGAAGAAGTTGAAAGTGAAATGGCACAGAAAAAACAATTAATGTAGTTTTTAGTAGAGATTTAAAAGAGGTCACTGAGGCAGCAAGATACATTTCAGCAGGAAAGATGCTCCAGAGTTTCGGGGCTCTGACAACAAATGTTTCTATTATATTGCTGATATTTTATTAATATTTTTCCTTATATTTTACAAATATCTTTCAGACATTTTACTATTATTTTTCAGATATTTTATTTATATTTTTCAGATATTTTACTATTATTTTTCTGATATTTTACTAATATGTTTCTGACATTTCTTTAATATATTTCTGATATTTTATTAATTAAGATGCTGCAGGAGCTCTGACAACAAATGCTTCCTTTAATTTTAAGTCTGCATCGAGGGGGATTTCTGCAGAGTTTTGTTGCAGAATCTGAGATTAACTGCAGGTACATTTGGTCACTGAAGCCCACATGCCTGCAGGAACCAGGCCACACAGTGCTTTAAAAGTACTGCCTTAAAATCAACTGGAAGCCAATGCAAACAGGTTTAAAAGAAGGCTGTATGTGACCAGTTTGTTCCGGTTAAAGCTGTCAAACTGTAGTGTACCACAGACTGAGTGTAAATCATCTGCATCATGTTTGTTCTTGTGTTTTTTAGGTGGAGGACCTCAGAGAAACCGTGTTGAAGCTGGCAGCGGCCGACAAGCTTCGCTCTCAGGGTTTTCTCAGATCAGAGCAGAACTTGCCCAAAACAAACAAAAGAAGTGAGTGACTCTTATTGTTTAATATCAAGCACACGCCACACCCGCTCTTTATGCACACAGACTGTGACGACGTGACTCAAAGAGTTGACCTCATATAACAATACCTGACATGATGCCTGAGCTGACGTTATTATAATGCAATGATCCAACTAGACGGATGTTTAACTAAGGCTTGTGCCGTTTAAATAGCTCAGATACACCTAAACAGCACTAGAATATTATATATACTGTATATATATATATATATAATATATATATATATAGAATCAGAATCAGAATCTTTGTTTATTGCTAGGTGTATCAGGTATACACTAGGAATTTGCTCTGGTTCGTTGGTGCAAATAAGCAGTAAAAATAACAATAGAATAATTAGAACGCTAAAATAAAATAAGAATACAAACAAATTTAAATTCTACCATTATACATATACAATATAAGATATATATATATAAAAATAAACATTATATAAACAGATAGTTTAATAGTTTAATAGTTTCTATTTAATAGAATCAGTAAAGGCAGTTACACTTCCTAATTCCCATGTCAAATGTAATAAATGTTATTTTAAATGTAGTGAAAATGTTTTATTATCATTATTTTTATTATTATTTTTCATTATTTGTATTATTATTAATTTATAATTATAATATTTTTTTATTATTATTATTATTATTACTATTATTATTATTATTATTTATATATATATTTGTATTTATTTTTTCATTTTATTTTATGCTTGTTTTCTGTATGTGTAGTTGGTATGTTTGTGAGTCTGTCTGTAGATGTTACTTTTTTTGTTTGTGATGAAAATTTTAAAATTTAAAATTTAAAAATAAAATGTAGTGAAATTTACTTCTTTAGTGGAAAAATACTGACTTTAAAAATATAAGGTAACACTTTACTTTAAGCCCCTGATATAGCATTTATAAACATATATAAACATTTAATAAATGGTTTCTAACCCACTGTAATATAATTGTGAGCAGATATTTGAAGAACTATGAAGACATATTTTATATTATTACAACTGTGTTTTGCTATATTGTTATCTGTTTATACACAAGCCTCCACTTAAGGAGTTATAGTTGTTGATAAACACATTGATAAACAGTTATATCTGCTTACAACCACATCACAGTGTGTCATTAAATGTTTATATACTGCTCATGAATCCTAAATAGGGAGGGCATAAAGTGAAGTGTTAAATAATGAATAATAATGCCATTATGTACTTGAGCTTAAGTGAAGACTATTTTATTTATAAAGCCCAAAAATCACATTTCCTTTAAAGGTCTTTACAATCTATATACAGAAGTACTAGAAGTAAAGTTGTAAAGTGGAGAAACAGATTGACAATATTTGATGAATATTAAAATAAATAATTAAATGCATTTCAGTTGCAGTGTAAAAAGTGTTTGGAATAAAGAAGGTGGATCAGATCATGAGCTTTCTATCTAACTTTGTTTTACTCTCTGACGCCCCGACAGCTTGTTTCTGGAAATACTGTGTGACCAACTAGAGGCCGGCAGCTGCAGGATGTTTGGTGTGATTTCGGGTCGGCCTGGTTGGAAACGCCTCCACTCTCCATCCTCATTTTTGTTTCCCACCAAACAGTATATTCACCTTCTGTACCGGATCAAGAGAAAATATATTTTTGAAGCTGTAAAAGGGTCTGAAAATAAACTTGAATATCAGAAATGCCATTTATGTGACCTGGTTGTGATATTTCAAGGTAAAGATGTTTATAATATGTGTAGACCTAAAGAAGGGAGCACCATAGCACTAATTAAGCACACAAACATTATGTCGAACGAATTTGATATTATTTATTAGTGTGACAGTGATTGACAGATTGAATCATATCAGATACAGAAGTTTATTTCATGATTTGCATAAATATGAACTGTTTTTGAAGGTTTCTGCTGCTCACACTAACACAATCATGTTTATTTTAACGAGGGTGTTTTGATCATAAAAAGCGTGGAAAAAATATCTATTTACACTATAAACAGAATTGCACATATGGCCTATTCAACGTGGCATAAAGATACCATCTGTCTGTGAGTGACTATGAATAAATACATACAAGGTTCAGCAAAGTCTTGCTGCAACAGGTGTTTTTAAGGTGGAATAGTGTCTGATTCATTGCCACAGTTTATTCTTGTAGGTTGTAGCGCCCTCTACAGATCACCGTCTGTACGTGTACTGCTACACTGAGTGAAAACAGCACATTAACTACAGAGAATCAAAGGTTTTATTTCCTCTTGTTGGCCACGCTGAAGTAAGTCTTCTCGATCTCGATGTCGGCCGGACACGTCTGTTTGAACTCCTCTCTCTCGTAGGCGTTTCGGAGGTATCCCCACACGCCCGTGAACTCTGCCGGGATGTCAAAGTCGCAGTACTTCTTGGCAGCAATCTGAAATAAATGGAAAGGAAGATCAAAAATATTGAGTACGCCTGCGGGTACATAAAGATCAAAGAAGTACTCAGATCATTTAAAGGTCCCATATTGTAAAAATTTAGATTTTCATGTCTTTTACATTTTAAAGCAGGTTTAAGTGCTATATAAATAGTGTTATCAAAACGCTCAATATACGGAGAAATACACACAGCCCGTATTCAGAAATTGTGCGTTTGAAACAAGCCGTTAGGATTTCTCTCCATTTGTGATGTCACAAATATACAATATTTAGACCATTACACGGTTTTAAATGTAAATAGTCTAAATGTGTCCCAGTTTATTCCTGGTTGCAGTGTATGTGAATAACATCAGCTGACATGAAGTAAACATGGACCCAAACTGTTACCTAGCAACGCCAATCTGTTGCAATTCCATTGAAATGTACTAAAACGGAGCGTTTCAGACAGAGAGTGAATACAGGTTTATAAAGGCAGACAGTATGAGGAAAATAAAGTTTTTTTTAACATTACAGCATGTAAACATGTTCTATTAGAAACACAAAATACAAGTATGAACCTGAAAATGAGCACAATATGGGACCTTTAAGTAAAACAATGTATAAATACTCTATGTTATACGGTTTAATATGCTTTACTATGATGATCAGTATAGATCGTTTCCACAGTTGTAAACATTCCAAATGTGTCCCAGTTTATTTCCTGTTGCAGTGTATGTGAATGACATCAGCTGGCAGGAAGTAAACATGGACCCAAGCTGTTGCCTAGCAACGCATTCCATTGAAACGATCTATAGGTTTCTAATATCCTAATCTGTGAAGTAACTATAACTGTCATACAAATGTAGTGTATTAAAAAAAATAGTACATGTGAGTAAGAGTATACGTATACGATATTGAAATACTCAAGTAAACTGTAAAAATACTCCCTGAAAGTAAAAGTATATAAGTATTATCAGCAAAAATGTACATAAAGTATCTAAAGTAAAAGTATTCATTATGCAGGATATTGGCCTTCATGATATTATTATAAAACTACATTAGTAGATTGTTAATGCTGATGCATCAATCAATCAAGTGGAGCTAGATAGCTGTCAAATAAATTAGTATTGGAGTAAAAAGTACAATATATCCCTCTGAAATGTAATGAAATATACATTTAAAGTAGCATAAACAGAAATATTCAATTATGTCAAAAATGTACTTAAGTAGAGTACTTGAGTACTTAGTTACTTTGCACCACTGAACAGCAAAGCAACTAAATAAAACTACACTCTGTCTCACCCTGATGACGTGTAGTTTGGGCAGCAGGTTGCAGTCAGCTAAGTTGAGGCGGTCGCCGTCCAGGAACTTCCTCTTGGAGACGGTGGTGGTTTCTCTGCAGTTGTGGTCGACCTCCTCGGGGAGCGGCGAGTTCAGGTAGATGTCCAGCCTCTTGAACTCCCGCAGCAGGTTCTTCTCGTGAACTGGAGGGTCAGAAACACAGAGATGTGTTATGTTGATTTACTGTAATCGTGTGTGGTGTAATTTACCTACAGGTGAATTTTAAGGTAAAATCAAAATATTACTCAAGTTTTGTATTCAAATACAATTTTGAGGTACTTTCAGAGGGGAAATTATCATTTGTCTGACATCTGTAGTTACTTGTTACTTTGTAGATGAACTTATTATATACAAAGGTTATGATAAGTTTATAAAATATAATAAATTTACAACGGGTTAATCCACCTAAACAGAATATAAATGGTATCACAAATAATAATCCAATAATATGATATGTAGATAATAGTATAAGGAGACATTTTTTCTGCATAATGAGTACTTTTGATCAGTGGTGGAAGAAGTACTTCACTGAAGTAAAAGTATCAATTCCAAGTTTTACATTTACTCTGTTACAAGTAAGAGTCCTTATTATTATTATGATTATTAATAATAATCATAATAATCATAATAATAACTTTTATTTATAGAGCACATTTCATACAAGAAATGTAGCTCAAAGTGTTTTACAAAATAAAATAAAATAATAAGCAATACAATTAGACAATAGGAGGACAGTATATGCTTAAATATATTAGTGAAATAAAAAAAAAGACCATTAAGAATAATAAAAATTATTTAAATTTCAATATCATCTTAAGTAAAAGTACAGAAGTAATATTAGCAAAATAAAAGTACTCATGCAGAATACCCCATATAGAGTTGACACTGGAGTATAAGCAAGTAAACATTTTAATTTTGTAGTGGTTGTTTGAGTTTATTTTAACTACTTAACAAACTGTTGAGCAGCTTAATCTATAAAAACAAATAATCACATATTAGAGGCTGATCATATATTTTGCAGATAAAATAACTCTTGAGAGTAACTACAGCTGTCAAATAATTGTAGTGTAGTAAAATATACACTATTTTTTGCACTGAAATTTAGTGGAGTAGAAGTATAAAGTAGCATAAAATGGAGATACAAGTACCTCAAGATTGTACTTAACTAGTTTCAAAAACATCTAAAAACACACTTATTGTCTTTTATATAACTCTATAATAATTTTTCCAAATAGTCCAAAGTTTGATCTGTTTGCTGCATCTGTGTTCTTGCATTTGTATGTAGTTTTGATTATTGTTTTTTGTGCTTGGTATTGTGTTTTACTGATGTTATTGTCTTAAAAAGGTGCTATATAAACAAAGTTTTACTTACTTTAGTTACTAACTGCAATACTTAATTAAATGTACTTATTTTAAAAAATATATCTATTTACTAAGCATTTTATCTCACATCCATATCGGTTAGAATAAGTGAAATTATTATGAGCTGTAACATGTTTAATGAACTCAGCTTACAGGCGTTATTGGGGCGGTTCTTGATGAAAGCAGAGAACTTTGCAAAAATGTCAGCGCCCACATCAAAGGACTCTTTGTTCAGCGGGCTGAGATGAGGATACCTGCAAGGAGAGAGGAGGAGGAGTAAAGCCTGGGAGTCAACCTCATAAAGAATCACCTGATTAATATTTGTGTAATGATTAAAAGTGCAACAATACCTGGGAGGGGCCAGTGTTTGCTCAAGAAACTCCTCTATTTTGATGAAGTCTGTTTTGAGGGTGCCGTTGTAGAGGAGGAAAGGAGGGTTGGTCCCGGGGGCCAGGTCTTTGAGCTCGGCTGGCTTCCTGCAGAGAGGACGGAGAGAGAGAGAGAGAGATGTATATACTGTAATCATTCAATCAGACTGTTATCAAGCATGTCAAAGGCTGTCAGAACCAAATGTGGCTCTGTGGGATAAATGATTTCAACATCGGCTGTTGGTTTAGTTATAAAAACACACAGCGCTGGGAGTGGTCGGCTCTTTAAAAAGGCCCTTTTTGTGTGTGTGCTCTGAATCACTTAATTATCAGCATCCTTTCATAGTTTCCTGATCTTATTTGTTCACCGGTAATGACTCTGAGAAATTCACACAATAAAAAGCCTCAATTAAAGAAGGTGTTTGTTTGGCAGCGACACAGAGCTCTTTGTACACACCTCCCTCTAAACTCTCTGTTAGAAGCACACCTATTGATAAGTGAGGAATGGTTCGGGCTACTCTCAATTTTCTCTCTCATTTGCTTCTTAATAGAGTTCTGTGTGAAAGTCCCCATGACCAGATGCTCAGGAAGTGTTATTGCCAGAGGAGGAGGTGGGTTCTTACTTCCTCATGTCAACAGTGGTCACCGTAAACTTGACTCCTTTCAGCCACAACACCATGAAGAGCCTCTGACAGAAAGGACAGTTCCCAACGTTCTCTCCATCATGTCCAGCCTGAAAAACACACAGAAAGTTTAGTTTCATGAACCACAAATGTCCTGTTTTTAAGCACAGTGAAGCAATCACAATATCTCCCTCTTGTCTGCTGATAAACAAATGATTTTGGAAGTGAAAGGCTGGGCAGTTTCCTCTTTGGAGGAAAAAAAGCAGGCATTGTGTTGCGGCGGAAAGCAACAAACGCTAACATTTTAACTCTCCTCCCTTCTTGATGTCAAAGGAATAATTTGACATTTTGGGACATGATTCATGATTCTTTCCTGCCCGGAAGTTAGATGAGAAGATTGATACCACTCTCACAGCTGTACTGTAAATATGAATACAGCCAGCAGCCGGTGAGTTTAGCTTAGCAGAAAGACTGGAAACAAGGGGAAACAGCTAGCTTTTGGTAACAAAATCCGTCTTCCAGTATCTCTAAAACTCACTATAGAACAGGTTAGACCTTGTTTGTTTAATCCGTACCAAAAAAAAATGAAGCAAAAATTGTAATTCGCTGTTTTACGGGGGTTTATTATGTGCAAACTATTTATTGGCTGGGAGCAGTAATATTTCCTAGAGTCTAGTCTCTGCCTGACCAAGAAATAATCCTGCACATTAAACCCCGTAGAACCACAACCAAACATCATTTTTACACTTACGCTTGGTACGGATTAAACTAACGAAATATAACATGTTAATTAATCATCTTTGTCAGGAGTCAGAGCCATGACATGAGATGTATTGATCTTCTCATCTAACTCTCAGCAAGAAAGCAAATAAGCATATTTCTAATAAATTAAAACTATTCTTTTAAAGTGTGTAGGATTTGGGGGCATCTAGTGGTGTGGTTGCAGATTGCAACCAGCTACCCTCCGCTCACTCCTCCCTTTCCAAGACTGCTTTAACGTGAGCTGCCGAGTGCAAAACCGTGGCTGGTGATACCTCAGTTTCACAGCGTGTCAGAAAACTACGGTGGCCTTCAGGTAACGTAAAAAGTCTCTCTCTAGAGCCAGTGTTTGGGTTACTGTAGAAACATGGCGGGGCAACATGAATGACTCTGTGAAGAGGACACGCCCCCTATGTAGATATGAATCACTCATTCTAAGCAAACTAAAACACAACGGTTCTTAGTTTCAGGTGATTTATACACTGATGAAAACATAGTTATGAATATTATATTCTGCTAATAGATCACATACTGTTCTTTTAAGAGACTGAATGTTCATTTACAGAGAGACATAACGTACTCTGTCTACAGCATGTCGAACTGTCCTGAAATGTTTTTGAGCTTCACTTGACCTTGTTTTATCTACCAGAAGATACACTGAGTCCGCATAGATACCAAAGTATAGCACGAAGAGGAACGAAGAGATCTTAATGTTTGGCTATTAGGCAACAACATGAGGTGATAGATGAGGAATTTGTTTATGTGACTTCTTGATTATGGAGGACTAATATATATCTGAATGTGTGCGTAAGTAAAGTGGGTGTGCCTGGTTTCAGGCTGGGGGCCAGTCACCCTGCATGCTCTCTCAGCTCCGTCTGGGTGTGCGATGATAAGGTGGACTTGTCTGTCTGTAGTCAGAGGTCACTGATAAAATACTCTGCTGGGACCCTCAGCAGGGATAAAAAAAACACCTCAGCATCTGTAGCACACGGTATCTTTAGATGGCACCCATCAAAATGAGAGTTGACCTCTGATTGATCACTCTATCTGCCCTATTTACCATTCTGATGACAAGTGAGCAGTGCCTGTATCTTTTCCTCTTAAATAGAGGATGTGAGAAAGGAGAGATTTCATGTGGAAGTATGTCATTTTGAATAATTCCCTCACATGTTACAACCAACTTCTCCTTTCAAGTATAATTAGTGAAATTGAAAAGAAATGACTGACCTTAATGAACAACTCGATGCTGGGCTCCTTGTCAGAGTTCTGCCGAAGTGCCATGTCGTCCCCAAAGGAAAAGTTAAATTCACTTCTTTAAAAGTCCAGTCAAAGCTTTTCCTTAAGTTCTACAAATCTCCCACAGAGCTGTAGAGAAAGAGAGAAATCTGATAACCGTGAACAAGTGCTGCTCTGGTTTCTGGTGTCTCTGGACGTCTAAGGAGAAAGTGTTAACACCTCCGGGCTGCTTGTGTTTTGTCTGAGGTCTCCTTGGAGGCTATCGCTCTGACACATACTTCACTAGTGAGAGGAGAGGGAGGATCCAGAGGAATGGGCGGGGGACTCACTCTTATATATTTGAAGCCAAACACTACGAGCTTAAAATAGGTCCATTGCATATTGCAATACACAGCAACTGATGACTCAAACACACAAATTCAGTTTCATTTGGGACGCTCACATTCCAGATTTGGAGGCAATAATAGATAAGGGGCACTTTGCACAGGAAGGCTGTACTTCATATAAAACACTCACTGAGGAGACACCTACAAACCCACAAAAAATCTACAAACAATGTACAGCTATATTTTGCACTTTTTAAAAAAAAACTCTCTACCTCAGTTCTTTTCCCGCATTATATTCCATATTTGACATTTCTTAATCCCCTGGTCTCTACTGTATATCCCCTATATTTTATTATCCAGCACTATATCACTTTTTGCACTACATTCACATTTTTAATAGTCCTGTATCTCTTTGTACTTTGTTATTTTTACCACTTACTTGTGCCTTTTTACTAACATGTTTTGCACTATGGAACTGTGATGCTGGAAACTTGAATTTCCCTCGAGGTCAATAAAGTTACTATCTATCTATCTATCTATCTATCTATCTATCTATCTATCTATCTATCTATATATCTATATATCTATAAGAGAGTAGCCCTCACATCTCACATCTGGTTGTCTGAATAATGTACAATATGTTTGTTTTAGCCATAGGAATGCAAGAAATACCTGAACAAACAGTTTAAAAGTCATGCAGATTTTTCTTTTGTGTAGCGTTGTAATTTTTTATAATAATAATAACGTAAACGTAAAAATGAGTAACTCGCTTTTAGTTTTTCTTTTTTTTTTTATGTTATAAAGCTATTTGAGTTTTTTTTATTTTGAGGGTTACAAGTGTAATTTATTTTTATTTTATTTTATTTTATTATTGTTATTATTATTATTATTATTATTATTATTATTATTATTATTATTATTATTATTATTATTATTATTGTTATTATTATTTTCTGGAGGGTAGCTTAAATTGATGAGAATGTAAGATAGGCATATATAAGCATTATGCTTCTGCCTGTGCCTTTTCAGTCATATTGTATACTAGGTTATATGTTGTATATACTGTTTATACTTACTGTTTTGTGTGTGATGACTGAATAAAAGTACTACTACTACTACTACTATTAATACTACTACTACTATTCATGGGTATATTCAGGTACTGCTGATGAAATTTAGCTTTCCAGCTAACCCAAGGACAGTCAATGACTGTCATTTGTCCCTGTTAATAAAGATTATTTAAAAAAATATATATACTGAAAAAAATTGCTGTAATGATGAAGTAAAAATGAAAAAATATGTCTTTGCTTCAGTGCTTTTTGACAAGAAAATACACCTAATGTTCGCTTAAATAGCCGAATAAAGAAGTAGAAGGTAGAATAGAGTCAGTGGTAGAGAGTAACTAAGTAAATTTACTCAAATACTAAGTACTTTACTCGAGTATTTCAATGTTATATGTGTTATACTTTGATTTTATTTGAGAAGGAAATATTTTACTTTTTATTCCCTTCCATTTATTTGACAATTGTTAGTTGTTAGAAACATGTTAAAAACATTTTAAATATTGAGTCATCATTTTAATTTAATTTATATATACAAATGATTCACATCTTTATATTATAATTCATTGCATTTTGTTTAATAAGCACAACTAGAATCTACCATCAGTTTACTGTGGTATGCTACTTAATACTACTGTATTTATTGTCCTTTAAACCTGTTTTTATTTTTTTTCAAAGTTGCTTGTTTCTTTACACCATCAAATCAATGTTGTTTCCCTGTATATCGAGTGTTACATACAGAGAAAATGACAATAAACTGTAATATTAGCTTCATCTTGATCAGTTACAACATTAAAATGCTGCATAAAGGTTAATGCATCCGTAATAATAAACAATAATATGACATTGAGATGACTAATTCTGCATAGTGATTACTTTTATTTGTCATCCTTTAAGTACATTTTATGTGAATATTTTTACCTTGTAAAAATGTTATACTTTAAAAATGTTATACCTTTTTTTTATACTTTATTTTTTCGAGGTTGTTTTCAAATATGCAATTTACAGTTCGTAATTACAATAGTTTACTACTACTACTTTTTTAAGTAGTTTAGATTAGAGACAAACACACTCAGTACACTAGAGAAAACAACTTCAGCATTCAAAATTGAAATAAAATTAAGAAAAGAAATAATAATAATAATAATAATAATAATAATAATAATAATAATAATAATGATAATAATAATAATAATGATAATAATAATAATAGAAATATAAATAATAATAATAATAATAATAATAATGATAATAATAGTATAAATATAAATATAAATAATAATAATAATAATAATAATAATAATAATAATAATAATAATAATAAAAATAAAGAATTGAATAAAAAAAGAGTAAAAGTTTAAATGCAGGACTTCTACTAGTTTTACATTGTGGTATTGCTACTTTCATGAATATTTCTACCTATAGTCTTTATTTTGCTAATTGTATAATGTTTTCTACTCTATTGTACCCACAGAAAAGGGTCAAATGTTCAAGGTTTTGTCTTTCAAACAAAGAGAGGATATCTCGAGGGTATTTTTGAGTGAATCATCACGGTGAAGGGAATCCCCTCAGTGTTGTGGGCATAAACAAGATTACTTTTACTTTTGATTGTTGACTTGTTTTGCGTGAGTTGAGGCCTTAAAGTATTAAAAAATTTGATATTTTTTTACACTGAATATAATATTTTTTGTAAGTGGTAATAATTAATAATGAATAATAAAAACGAATGAATATGTAAGATAAGTTTCATTTCATGCCTCACATGTCCTCAGAGACTTTGGGAATGAGGGCTCAGATCTGTATCTGTGTTTCTTGTAATATGCTCTCATTTATTGTAAGTAATGGAAGGGAAGTGTTTATGATAAAATCCCCTAGCTGTGGTTTAGACTTCCCTAAAGAAATAAGAACTACATCATGGGCTGAATTATGCAATGCATCACTAGAAATTCAAAAAAGAAGATGTGAGGCTCTGTGCCATGAAAAACAAACCCATCACATTGAAATTCGTAACAGATCCTGGAAATATGATGAATAACACTTGAACAGGAAATATAACAGAGGCAGAGAAAATCACTCATCTTTGCTATTCAATATTTGCAAAGTCAGGGAGGTTACGGCCTGAGGTTTTTCCAAATGTCTGAAAGATAATCTCCCTTTCCACACGGTGGTACCACCCGTCCTCCAAGTAGACAGTGTGAAGGAATAATTAGCCTCCTTATTGACACTCCCTATTGGGAGGTGAATGGAATTTTACTGGAGTATAAGGTGGGAGTGTCACACGATTAAAACGTGGCCTTCTTGGCCTCTGTTATGTGACGTCCACTCTGCTGCTATGGAGGGAGTGTTTATTGGAGTGATAAATGACCGAGGTGCCGACATACAGATATTAATTTTGATTCACCATCACAAGTGGCTGATAAAGTCACAGTCAGCCCACGGTGAGTGACTCCACACATATTATTGTGTCAGTGTTTGGTTGCTATGACAACACAAAGGGGTTGAGTAAGAGAGGAAATTAAAGTTAAAATCACAGCTTTTATAGTAAACTAAAACCACACTGATCGTGGGCTACGCAGAGAGGACGTTCAACGGGACAGATTTCCTGAGTATTTCTGGAAAAAACTCGTCAATGACCTTTTCACTTCCTCTTCTCTTCAGACAAACAGATAGGAGAGATCCTATTCCATGGAGGGAGAGACACATATCTCCTCTGGACACACACAGCGTCTGGAAGTGACCTCCTGGAAACAAGCGCCTTATCTCCATAAACACGACCCTCACTGTTGACAACCCAAGAGAATGAGTCTTGATTTTGCCATTACACGCACACACACACGCACACGTAAGATTTTATAGTGCAAACAAAACATTAACATGCCAGTGAGCGTCTGCAGGTCTAACGGATTCATTGTGGCTGTCTTTTGTAATTAAAATATTTGTAAAACTTATTGTAAAATAACGTAAAATAAACAACGTTTTGGACCTATAGTACATCACTTATTTTCTTTCTTTCCGAGGCGAGATTTAGACCAGTGGTTCCCAAACTTTTTTACATCAAGGACACCTAAACTAGAACACTAGACCCTCATTCGATAAGATTTTGTCCAAGGGTCTTTTAGATATTTTATTACAGAAATGAAACCCATAAGCAAAATAGTTGTACATTCTGTCATCGTGTTACTTTTTATAGTGAAAATAAATTATTCCCCCTTTTTGCTGAGGACCCCCGGAACCTCCTCAAGGACTCCTTCGGGGTCCCCGGACCCCACTTTGGGAACCACTGATTTAGACGAAAAGATTAATACTGCTCTCTTGTCTGTGACAACAGAGTCTCAGCAGCCATTTAAAGCTTCAGTAGTCAGTATATATTTTTGGCATCATTGGGCAGAAATTCCATAATAACCTTTCAGCATATTGTAATTTTAGTGTTCTGAGAGATAACTAGACTTCTGCTCCTCCTCATGGCTCTGTTTTCAGGCTTTAAAAAATCTAGCCCGTGACGAGAGACTTTGACCAATCACAGGTCATTTCATTGAGAGAGCGTTCCTATTGGCTGTGCTCTGGTCATGTGATCAGAACTTGGTGTTCCTTCAACAGATTTCACAACTCACGAACTTTCTCATTTTACAGCTAAACCGTGCACTACAAGATGATTCTGAAAACATCTGAGGAGAGAAATAGACATTAACGTAACATAATATTGATTCATATTTGATCAGCGCTGCCTAGTTTGACCGTTTTGGTCGGAGTTTGTGAGTGATTGACAGCCGGCTCTCATAGACAGCAGATGGACAGCAGACCTCAGATCAGCTCTTACTGCTTGTTTTCCTCTGGTCTGTGAAATCTTGCAGATGCCGTTAGGAGCACCGGAGGACACAGAGGAACATGATTTTTTTTCAGGTTACCTGTTTCATGTACTATCGTCAGGATAGAGCGACCGTTTTGTAAAAATAACTTTTTTTAATCATATTTGCTCCAATCTCGCCTACTTCAGCTTTAACACCTGTTCTTTTCCTACATAAAAAATGTAGGAAAATTAAATAAAATTTCTGTTTTTCTACAAATTAGACAAATGACATTCAACATGTAGCTAAATAAGGCTAAGTGAGCCTCAGTGATGTCGGTAAGCATATTTTAGAGATTTGGAGACAGAAAGGCTAACAGTTTCCCCCTGCTTCAAGTCTTTATGCTAAGCTAAGCTAATAGCCTTCCAGCTGCAGCTCCTGAGCTCCGTACCTAACACACAGACATGAAAAACAGTATTGATCCTCTGATCGAACAATCTGAAATAAAGTGAATAAGTTCCCAAAATGTTAAACTATTTCTTTAAACTTTGTCCTTATGCTTAAGCCACAAGCTGCAACAACCTCATTAAATGTAAACACATCCACACACACCAGCCAAGGCAACACTGGAGCTTAGATACCAACTGTGATTTTTTTATTCTTAAAGGGGGGGTGGCTGTTTCTTGTCAACACAATGGCATCATTGACCTACTGACCGCTCTCTCTTCCAGGCCGTCAATAGCATGACAAGTCATTACAACGAACCCCAGAGGTCTGCCATGCAGGATATGCACGATGACAGTGATGTGGAGTTACTGCTTGTTCTCATCTCTTCTTTTGGCTCTGAAGATTCACACCGTGCAATCGGGTCCAGATTTCTCTCGTAAGTGTTTTTTTGTTTTTGATGTCAATAATTTGCTTTTACAGGAAAAAGTCAAAACGGGTTATTTTTCATCTGTGAACTGTAACTGCAAAGGAATTTTAATTTTATCTGCACATCCTACTGCTTTCTAACCAGCTGGTGCAACTCATGCTGAAAGGATGCCAGGATCAGGTCCTGACCTTAGATCTTCACAGACTCCCAAAGTATTAAATAAAAGTTGTTTTGACTCGTGGCTGCAAAATATGATGGATGACATTATGTTAACAATGTTGAAACAAAGTCAAAGCTAGGTTTTTTCTATCAGATAAATCTATTGTGAGCATTGCACTGTATCTCTTAATCTGAACTCAGCAGACTGGAGGCTCCGAGGGGCCTAATAATAGTGCATTGTGAGTTAGTGCCTGGTGCTGCCTCTCATCTGCTCCCTGCAGCTTCACACTGCCTCACACACCCGAGTACGGGAAGCACACATGGGAGGGGAGACTCCACTTCAGTGTCTATGCTCTGTTTTCTTGTATGTTTGTTTGTGTCGTCATAGTCCAAACATAGTCTTGGAGAGCTACACCCAGTGAACGCCACCCAGACGACAACCAGGACCGAGCGCCACGGACTAAAGAAAAGCATCTAATAAGTCACACTATTGATGAAGGGCTTCTAATTGATGTATTATTTATTAAAAAAATGGGAATAACGGTGTCAACCAGTCATTTCTTTCTCTCTGTTAAAGGAACAGTGTGTAACATTTCGGAGATCTATTAGCAGAAATGGAGAATAATATTCATAACTATGTTTTCATTAGTGTATAATCACCTGAAACTAAGAATCACTGTGTTTTCATTAGCCTAGAATGACCCGTTTATATCTACACAGGGAGCGGGTCCTCTTCACAGAGTCCGCCATGTTGCTCCGCCATGTTTCTACAGTAGACTTTCACGTTTTTACGTTACCTGAAGGCCACTGTAGTTCTCCGACATGCCGTGAAAATGCAGTATCGTGAGGTGCAGAACTGCAAAAAAGTGGCACTATACCATCCGCCGTCTGACGCTCCTAAAGTAGTATTATTATGGTAAGGATGGCCTCTGAGCGAGGCGAACGGCGTTACCACGGTTTTGCACTCGGCGGCTCACGTTACCGCCGTCTTGGAAAGGGAGGAGTGAGCGGAGGGGTACTCAGTTGGTTGCAATCTGCAACCACACCACTAGATGTTGCCAAATCCTACACACTGTCCCTTTAAGACGGGAAAATAATTGCCTTGTTAGTAATAAAACAAATCCTAAACTCTTGTTTTATTACCAACGTATAAGTCAAACAGGAGTTATACTTATTTATATTTAAATGAGAACTTAAGTGATATATCAAACCACTGTGTTTGAGATTAGATATCAGCTTAATTTTTTTTCCACTTGTATATGCTAACTACCTTAAAACATGTTCTACCTCAATTAGCAGATGAAATCAGCATCACCTTGTTATGTGTCTTCTAGTCTATCTTCAGAACATCCTGAAGAACCACACGGCTCACGCTTGTGAAGGGGACACGCTTGCCATCAAGTGTCCCTCTAGGACGTCTGTGGCCGTCCTCTCAGCTTTCTACGGACGGCGTGTCCCTAATCAGCATCTATGTCCCTCTGCAGACAAAAACACAACTGTAGAGGAGGATAATGAATGCACTTCCCCAGTTGCTATCGAGGTATATACGTAAATGCACAGTGAGACGAATGTGAAATCAGTCTAATAAAATGGTGTCGTGACCCACACTGCAGATCACAACACGTTCTCCTGTCCTTGCAGAAAGTGCTGTCAGAATGTCAGGATCGCCGGTCCTGTCACATCCCTGTCTTCAGCCCAGTGTTTGGTCAGGACCCCTGTCCTCTCACCAGCAAGTACCTTCTAGTCGCCTACAAGTGCAGACCAGGTGTGTTGATATGGTCTTATACTTCTATCATGTGAACAATCATAGAACTAGAACACACATTTCAAATCAGTTTACTTATTTTGCTAAATTGAAAGTTTTAAGCAACTAAAATAGTGCATTCTGCCTGTGTAAGCCGATCACTGCAAAAACTGTTCTTCACATTAAAGTTGAAGTAGGCGAGATTGGAGCAAATATGATTTGAAAAGTTATTTTTATAAAACGGTCGCTATATCGTGACAGTAGTACATGAAACAGGTAACCTGAAAAAAATCATGTGCCTCGGTGTCCTCCGGTGCTCCTAACGGCATCTACAAGATTTCACAGACCGGAGGAAAACAAGCAGTAAGAGCTGATCTGAGGTCTGCTGTCCATCTGCTGTCTCTGAAAGCCGGCTGTGAATCACTCTGAACTCCGACCAAACGGTCAAACTAGGCAGCGCTGATCAAATATGAATCAATATTCTGTTACGTTAATGCCTATTTCTCTTATAAACTAAATATATACTAAACTATAAACTTATAAGTGAATAAATAAACAAATACACAAATTTTAACAAAATTGGCTTTGATATTTTTCATATTGAATATTTCTTTACAAAAAAAGTAAAGTATCTCACCTTGACTTCCTGTCAAACATAAAGTACATGATCTTGGGACATAGACAAGTAAATATCTCTTCTTTAAAACATGCAGATTATGGTAACGTAACTACGCTTAAATATAATATAAATATATATTTTTCAAAAAACAAAATTAGTAATAAAAGTAAAAGATGTCCACTATCTCAACCATTTTCTTGTCTCTACATTTGATTTAGAGAAACAAATGAAACCAGCGGTGACATAAAATCTGTTATTCATGAGCTAAAACGAAACACTAGTACAATATGATCCTTAAAGTATATTTACTAGATGTTCATCTCTGTAATTGTGTGTACATGTCGTGTTTTTCAGAGCACCACCACACGAGGCTGGTGTGTGAAAACGAGCGACTGAGGTTGACGTGCAAGAACGAGACTGTCCTGGCCATCTACTCAGCCACGTTTGGACACCTGCTGCACGGCAGTCCTTACTGTCCTCAGCAAACTGGATCACACGTGGACATGGGTCTGAAAACAGGGCGAACTTAGTGTCATCTAGTGGCAAAATAGTGGAATAAATATCAGTCCTAGTGGAGAATAATTTGTGTCATTTATTATAGAGCTGAGATTTGAAACCAGAGAATAAACTGAGTTAATCATTTTACTAAACTTGATTTTCTTCCAGAGTGTTTGTCCCCTTCGGCTCTGAGGAAGGTGTCACGCAGGTGTCACGGCAGAGCGAACTGCTCAGTCGTGGCCGACACTCAAGCCTTCGGGGACCCCTGCTTCCCCGGCACCAGGAAACACCTGCGGGTGTCCTTCACTTGTGGTGGGTGACAAACCAGATGTTAACTAGCTTGTGACACGGTTTGCTGCATCATGTAAAAACTCTTTAATTTTCTTTAATTTAGTGCCCCGGTATCTTCTGGAAGATGTGGGTCGAGGGTCGACGGATCCTTTCATGATCTCAGACTACACACATGGTGAGAGTGAGACTGAAGGATTCACAGGTTTTGTTGCGTGCAGCAGACTGAGCACAGACCCCTCTCACCTGCAGGTGGATGGTACACTGGCCCCACCTACAGGCCTCAAAACGTGCTCTTAACCAACTCTCTGGAGATCTTTGAAAAAATATTGGGTATGTGCACTGATGCCTGTAGATGACCTCAGGCTATAGGGTTGCATGTACATTTCTTACCATTGTTGGAGATCATATTTAAAAGGATGTTTTAGTTCTCCTCTTTCTGCACAAACTGAGTATATTAAAAATATCTTTCCACTTGTCTGCATTGAACAGCTCGCCCTCTATTGAATACTTTTCATCACTGTTGAGCATTTCCCAAAGCATGACAGTTATTTGCGTAAGTCTTCAATTTTTTGCCAAGGTTATAATCATGTAATAAAGCTTGGATTTTTTTTTTTATTGCGTTCATGTGCTGGTGGGAAACTCAAACATCTATGCCGATATGGACAGTTTTGGACCAAATCGAATATTACATTTGTAGATTTTTGCAATAATGTTGCTTATACACACCACACAGAAATCTTGGATGCAAAATATTTCTATTTGCACACAATCCAATAAGCCTTTTCAATCAAATATGTGCTTTTAAGTGCATTGCCAGGCAAAAATTATGTCAAAAAAGCAGCAGTAGGTAGAAATGGAGCAAATATGATTGAAAAGAGTTATTTTTATTAAAACGTTCACTATATCCTGACAGTAGTTCATGAGACAGGTAATCTGAAAAAAAAAACATGTGCCTCTGTGTCCTCCGATGCTCCTAACGGCATCTGCAAGATTTCACAGACCGGAGGAAAACAAGCAGTAAGAGCCGAGCTGGAGCCTTGCCGTCTCTGAGCAGCTGTCAATCCCTCGCAAACTCCGATTTAATGTTCCCATTAATCAGTTGTCTATTTAGTTTAAAGCGTCTGCAGGTTGATTTTCACAGCACTGACAGGAAATCGAGTTTGCAGCTGTTTGGGAAGTTAAAAGGGCAGCAAAACAATGTCAAAACTTACAGCAGGCTTTTGGTAAATTGTAAGCAGTAATGCAATTTGTCGTAAGTTGTTTGACACATGTCAAAACACCAGTCTTTTAAGGAATAATTTGGTGCAGAAGGCCAGGGTGTTTAACAGGATGCACAAATGTGACTTTGCTTTGTTTGATTCGTGATCACCACATGCCTTTATCTCTTCCAGATTTCCCAGAGCGAGTGGCTCTCTACTTTGTCTCTGGCATCTGTGCTGGTCTGGTGTTCCTGCTCTGCCTGTTCGGCATACGCTCAACACTAGTGAGGGACGTTAAAGAGCTGGTTTCTGAGCTGAAGGAAGAGCTGAAAGCTTCTCGCAGAAATCGCAAGGAGCTCATGGAGGACCTCTTCGACGACGACATCTCAGACACGTCGTCCTTCCGTCACCTCACACAGTCCTACCGCACCACGGAGATCCTCAGTCCTAACACTCTGGCAGTAGAGATGGTGGATCGGGAGGTGGAGCAGACGAGGGATCTGCCCAACGGAGACATCTGGCCACATCGAGACTCCAGCCCTTACGCCATTCATAAGATCAAAACCTTAAATTAAACAACTGAGAGAAGTTACATGTATGAGTGAAACTACTGCTAAAGCATCCTTAAAGGTCCCATATTATAATAAGTGAGATTTTCATGTATTTTATATCATAAAGTAGGTTTAAGTGCTGTATAAATACTGTTAAAGTATCAAAACACTCAATCCACAGAGAAATAACCACAGCCCGTATTCAGAAACTGTGCTTTTGAAACAAACTGTCAGGATATTTGTACATTTGTGATGTCACAAATCTACAATATTTAGACCATTACGCAGTTTTAAACGTAAACATTCTAATTGTGTCCCAGTTTTATTTCCTGCTGCAGTGTATGTGAATTACATCAGCTGACAGGAAGTAAACATGGACCCAAGCTGTTGCCTAGCAACCCAATTCCGTTGAAATGTGCTAAAATGGAGTGTTTCAGGCAGAGAGTAAATACAGGTATATTCAGGCAGACAGTATGAGAAACATGAAGGTTTTTTTTAACATTACAGCGTGTAAACATGTTCTATTAGAAACATAAAATACAAGTATGAACCTGAAAATGAGCACAATATGGGACCTTTAAGTTGTGGACTGAAATTGCACACAGACATTTTATTTTACTTATCCATGTTTTGCCAATCATGGCAAAGTCTAAACAATAAAGAGTGAAATACATAAAATCCTAATGTGCCACATTAATTACAATCATTATCAAGATTAACATCAGATGATTTGTGTTCTTTAAATTAATTTTAAATGCAATAGAATTTTATTAAATAACAGTGGCAGCCTCAGTTCATTTTTTACCTACATTTGTTTTGGGTCACGTCAAATAATCAGTATATACTGTACTTTACAAATCAAGTAATTCTGAATAATAAAGATTGTTTTAGTGGGGTGAGAATTGTGGTCTGATTACAGTGATGCTTCGGTTTAATGTTTCATTAAAAAGCATTAAGTATACAGTACTTTAAATTGTGTTACAGGTGCATTGAGGGGTTATCCAGTACAGTATGTTTTAACCTACTCTCAGTGGCAGTGTATATTTACTGAAGTACAAATTTGATGTACTTGAGGTATTTTAATCTCATGCCACTTTCTACTTATACTCCACTACATTTAAGAAAATGTTTACTTTTTTACTCCACTATCTGACAGCTTTAGTTACTTTACAAATTTAGATTATTGCACACAAAGCATATGAAAAATTTACAAGTTCAGCTGAAATGATCAATTGATTGGCAGAAAATTATTTGGCAATTGTTGATTTCAAGTAAAAGTATTAATACATATTTTTTTTAGGACTGCAACTAATGACTGTTTTCATTTAATCTGCTTATTATTTTCTTGACTAATAATTGATTGTTATATAGAAATAGTGAGAAATGCTGTCTACAATTACCCAGAGCACAAAGTGAGCAAGGCTTATTTTGTCCAACCAACAGTCCAAACCTCAAAATTATTTATAAAATAATTAATGAAATTAATTATAACTATAACGAAAATTTGCATAAAAAATTACTAAAACGATTATTAAAATAGTTGCCAATTAATTTTCAGTCAATCTACCAATTGATTAATCTACTAATAGTTTCAGCTTGCATATACTGTTGGGTAGTTTATAAAACTTATTTTATAAACTGTGTGTTTTGTGTGCAAAAATCTTAGTTTGTAAAAAGCTGTCAGATAACTAGAAAGTGAAGTAAAATGTATAATATTTCCTCCTGAAATGTAGTGGAGTAAAAAAGTGGCATAAAAAGAAAATACTCATGTAGCCTAAAGCCTCAATGTGTACTTCAGTACAGTACTTTGAGTAGATGTAGTTTACCTGCAGCCTGCAGCAAGGTAATCCCAAACTCCCACAAGAAGACACAAATTTAGTGTTAAATTTGAAATGGAAATAATTATGTGGCAGCAGACTGTCTTTCATGTAACTTGTCGAAAGGTCTGAGAAGCTGCATTCAGTCTCTAGTCCACACTCCGAGGCAGAAGGTGGCGTTATGTGCTGGATACTTGTTGAAATCAAGATGATGAAGCTGAATCAGCAGGGAGAGGAGGCAGGAGAAGGAGGAGAGTCCACGGCAAGGCCTATAGAAGGAGGCTAGGACACTGGTCTTGGAGTCTGGGGTATGACGCATGCGCAATTTAACTGAAGCTGCAGTCGTGCAGACTAGATTCTACTGCGCATGTCAAATCCCTGAGATATGACGCATACGTCGCCAAGCCTCCTTTCCATAGTCCTTGTTCCACGGCGGTGGCAAGAAGGGAACCGTCAAACTGGGCTAAACTCTCGCGAGATTGTTAAGGGTAGGAATTGATATCGAATAATTAAGGTTAGATATTGACCTCGAGTAGTTAAGGAATAATGGAGAGAATTTAAATATTAGCAGTATTAATATTATTATCTAATTTATTTGTATTTATGAAAGAAATGGAATTATATCTGTCAACAAATTCTTCCTCACAAAACAAAAAAGCAATGAAAACAATGAATGTATGCAATACCTTTAAAGGTTTTAAGTGAAATTATTGTCATACTCTCGTGTGGTCTTTTTTTTTTGCATGCCTGTTCTTTCAAAGCTCTTTTTTATTAATTGTCAATAATCAATAGAACAGTCACTATACAAGGAAAGCTAGTTGTCATTTTTTTTTTTTTTATTGTGTTTTTTTTTAATTTTATGTTGGTTTTGTTTCATTTCTGTTGTCCTTTTATGTTTGGCACAGCTCTTTGTTTATGTTTTCGCTATGCTTCTTTTGTATGTAAATGTTTTTAATGTTTTCTGCTGCTACTATGTATACTGTAATTTAAAAAAAAAAAAAAAAAAAAGAGTAGACGATGGAAATAATACAATGGGGAACCTGCTAGGAAAGACGTCTAAGAAAGTACACAATCTTCTAATTAATTACTTACGGGCAACAGGAATAATGGAGAGAATTTTATTATTATTAGTAGAAGTATTTTAATTTTGTATTTACTTATTATTATTAGAAGAAGAAGAAGCAGAAGAAGAGGAAGAAGAAGAAGAAGAACTGATTTTATGAACTGTATGTTTTGTCTGCAAAAATCTTCGTTTGTAAAATAGCTAAAGCTGTCAGATAACTAGTGAAGTGAAGTAAAATGTATAATATTTCCTCCTGAAATGTAGTGGAGTAAAAAGTGGCATAAAAAGAAAATACTCAAGTACACCTCAATGTGTACTTAAGTACAGTACTTTGAGTAGATGTAGCCTTCCTGCAGCCTGCAGCAAGGTAGTTCCCAAATAAATGATGTGCAGCATACTTGTTGAAATCAAGATGATGAAGCCAAAGCAGCAGGGTAATCAACAAATATGACGAAGAAAGAAGGGAATTGCTATCAGGAGTAAATGATGGAAATAATACAATGGGGAATCTGCTAGGAAAGACATCTAAGAAAGTACACAATCTTCTAATTAATTACTTAAGGGTCCCAGGAATAATGGAGAGAATTTAATTATTAATATTATTATTATTATTATTATTATTATTATCATTATTAATAATAATACATTTTATTTTATTGTTATTTTTTTAATTTTAATTTATTTTATTATTATTATTATTTATTTTTCCTGCCAATCTACTGCTCCCCACTCCAGTAGTCCAGTAGGTGGAGGTAATGCACCAGTAAGCTGGTTTGCCAGCCGCCAGTAAACACAAGATTTCGCAATTTGCGGGCTCCCTTCTAGACACACCCGGAGAGTCTCTACTGTAACTAGCTAGCTTAAATCAGCCTCAACCAGCCAGCTATGTAGACTAACCAGCCTGTTCGCTGCCACAGCAGAGAAACCGGATACTTAACAAGGTGTTAGTGTAAGAATGGAGGCACATTAACCGGGATACGTGTTGACTTCTCGACTGTGAACGTTTTGTACCAAAATACATCCAGCAACAACAACCAACGGCTAGTTAGCATTAGCATTAGCATCCAGCGGCTGGACAGCTGTCACACCGGAAGGCCGCCGCACCGGGAGAACACCGGGAACACCGGGAACACCGGGATTTAACTTTCTCTCTCCGTGTCTGGACTGAACCAATAGTCAATGATAAATCTGTAATCGATCGTACATCGGGTAAGGATGGAGTCCGTGCTGGGGATAAGCAAGGAGGAGTGTTTGGCGATATCCTTTTTTAAGTTACAGCCTTGTTTGTGTGTTTCAGGTGATGCTAGCATGTTAGCTCGGTGCTAACTAACGGGAGCTTTACGTCAGTTAGCCACGCAGCTAACTTCACTAGCTGCTGTTTGATAACATGATAACTGTGTTTAGGTAGCCAGCTGGTTACCTGGTGTGTGTTTAGTCACCTGGGTGTTGACTCTCCAGTTCACTACTAACCAAACCAACATGACCAGTCTCATCTAAGTTAAAGGTCCCATATCATGCTCATGTTCAGCTTCATGCTTTGTATTGTTCTACTACATAGATAGATGGATAGAGAGATACAGTAGACAGATAGATAGATAGATAGATAGATAGAGAGATAGAGAGATACAGACAGACAGACAGACAGAGAGAGAGATAGATATAGATATAGATACATACAGACAGACAGACAGACAGACAGATAGATAGATGGATAGAGAGATAGATAGATACAGACAGACAGATAGATAGATAGATAGATACAGACAGACAGACAGATAGATAGATACAGCAGACAGACAGAGAGAGAGAGAGAGAGAGAGAGATACAGTAGACAGACAGACAGACAGACAGACAGACAGACAGATAGATAGATAGATAGATAGATAGATAGATAGATAGATAGATACAGTAGACAGACAGACAGACAGACAGATAGATAGATAGATGGATACAGTAGACAGACAGACAGACAGACAGATAGACAGACAGACAGATAGACAGATAGATAGATAGATAGATAGATAGATAGATACAGTAGACAGACAGACAGACAGACAGATAGATAGATAGATGGATACAGTAGACAGACAGACAGACAGACAGATAGACAGATAGATAGATAGATAGATAGATAGATACAGTAGACAGACAGACAGATAGATAGATAGATAGATAGATAGATAGATAGATAGATAGATAGTAACTTTATTGATCCCGAGGGAAATTCAAGTTTCCAGCATCACAGTTCCATAGTGCAAAACTTGTTACTAAAAAGGCAGTAAAAAAGTTAGTAGTGCAAAGTACAAAAAAATATACCAGATATAAAAATACAAGGAGATGAAGAAAACTGTTAAAAATGGATATAGTGCAGGGTTACTCCAGTAGCTTAGTCTAAGCCTAGAACATGTTTACATGCTGTAATGTTAAAAAAAACACTTTATTTTTCTCATACTGTCGGCCTGAATATGCCAGTATTCACCTTCTCTGTCTTAAACGCTCCGTTTTAGCGCATTTTGACGTAATTGCAACGTAATTGTGTTGCTTGGCAACAGCTTGGGTCCATGTTTACTTCCTGTCACCTGATGACATACGCTGCAACCAAGGCCTATGGAAAGGAGGCTGGGTCACGGGCGGACATTGGTCTTGGGGTATTGGGTATAACGCATGCACAGTGTAACTGAAGCTGCAGTCGTGCGTTGCGATTGGCTCAATTTCGGTGAGTGCCGGCCAGATTTTACTGCGCATGTGTTGTACCCCAACAGATATGACGCGTTGATGACGCGTGACCCAGCCTCCTTTCCATAGGCGTTGACTGCAACCAGGAAATAAACTGGGACACATTTAGAATGTTTACGTTTAAAATTGTGTAAAGGGTCTAAATATTGTATATTTGTGACATCACAAATGGACAGAAATCCTGACAGCTTGTTTCAAATGCAGAGTTTCTGAATACGGGCTGTGTGTATTTCCCTGTGGATTGAGTGTTTCGATACTTTCATAGTATTTATAAAGGATTTAAGCCTGCTTTATAATAAAAAAAAACATAAAAATCTTACTTTTTTTATAATATGGGACCTTTAACTAATTAAAGCCGCTTGTTCTTGAACAGAATGACGTTAGCCATTTTTTAATTATAAATTACAATGGTTGCCACTAACAAACTTGGTCACTCTCTCTTTTTTCCAGTGCCTTGTCGCATTAATTTGCCTCTTAATTTCCAATAAGCATGGCTTCTTCTAACAGAGATCATCACTCCTGGGTGTCTTCAATCTAACCACTAACTAATTAACAATCCTAAAATGGCTTTCTGGCTTTCTGCGGGTTAATCAAAATAACATCTCAGTGCTTGTGATGTCCAAGAGCCTTTCTCATCCTCAGTCACAATAATTCCTTGATTGTGATGCTCACACTGTGAGAGGTCAGGAGCTGAGGGCTGGCCAGAGGGAGCCCAGACTACTGTCACTAATTGAGCGCAGTGGAGAGTTTATGTAAGTATCAGAGAACCTGATGACTGAAAAGCTATGTGTTTTTGTCAGGCAGTGGGCATATAAAGTATAGTGAGATGTCACAGGTTTTCAAGCAGTTCTGAACACCTAGACATTTTCAGATCCGCATTCAGCATCCTCAGCATCAGCTTCCTCCAGCTTTACTCTGTGTTTGACAGCTTTTTCTGTGTTTGAAGGAAGATGCTTGCTGTTTGTCTTATAGGCAGGTCACTTAATTTGGGACTGTATTATATTTTCTGCTGTCTTTGATTGACATGCACTGAAAAGTTGTCTTGCTTTTCAGGCCAAATATGGCTTTTAATGTTCAAATTAACTCATATCAATCAACATGGTTCAAAATACAATCGGTTCTATCAAAAAGGTCTGAGCACCATGATAGCGTCAAGATTATTTAGATTTTACAGTTTGATTATTGCGTTTTAGGGTTGGTTGTCATGTCTTATAAATTGAATAGATTTAATAGCAAATGGCATTACGTAAGAATTATACTGTTATAATAAAACAGGTCAGGTGTACTATCAGAAAAACTACTACAAACAAAAGGCTGACCCAAATGCATCGAAGCTTACATTGTCATTTTATTCGACCTCCAAATTACTATTCGATGCTTCGTTTTTAATTTTCTTTTATATGTAAGTATGTAATAATAATGTTTAAATCCCCCAAATAACCTAAGAAATAAGGAATAATGCCACAAAATGTATTCATTATTTATATTCAACATTTATTATTATTAGTTATTCTCAGATGGATATCGCTGTTTGTTGTGTGTAGAGGTGCGCGTGTGTACAGTAGTGCAGCAGCACAGTCCCAAGATGTAGACAGACAGACAGACAGAAGAACATGTCAGCCTGCCAAGCTGCTCTGCGAAGCTTCGAACACCTTTGAATATTTCTCACCGGAGCTACCAGAAAAAACAAACTAATATTTAGCATTTTTAGGGGAAAAGTCACGTTTTTTGTGTGTTGTACAGAGTACCCATCAAACACAGGACCTGCAACACATGTTGCATGTTATAGTCACAAAAATGTTCAGTATTTCCAGCTGAAATAAGTTTGTTGCTGCATTTATCAGTGACTCTTCATTGACCTCTTCTTCAGAGGTCAGAAAGTCATCTACAGGGCAGTTGTAATGATTTGGTTCAGTGTTACATAAGCAGGATTTTAAACTGGGTCTTGGCAGCTTCATTATTTGTTTTAGTGAAAGGGATGTTGTGGGTGTGTTAAACGATCAGTGTTTGTGGTTGTAGCAGGCTGTGGCGTGGGACGACTAGCGTGAGGGAGAAAGCAATCACCCTACCAGCAGTCAGCTCACTATCCATTATCTAGAATTCCTCCACTTAGTCCTCGACTGTAATGAGACTCACATGGCCTCTGTCCTCGGCTAACTGTGTTAAAACCACACACACTCGACTGAAGAGTCATGGAGACCAGGTGCTGTCAGAGTTTTAGATGGTGCTGTTCAGGCAGGTTTATGCAAACCTATGAAAGTGACATCTGTTTACATTCCTGGTATCAGTATTGGCACGTGACCTTGTTATCACAAGGTGAACACAATAACATTACAGTTCAACAACTCTACAGTAAATACCAGTGTGAATCCGACAATGTTTGATTCTAGTGGAAACTGTCCAATGTCTTTTTTGTTCATCTTTGGGGCTGTGTCTTAGTTAGGGCTGCAAGCAACGATTACTTTCGTTGTCGATTATCTTCTCGATTAATAAATTAGTTGTTTGTACTATAAAATGTCCGAAAATGGTGAAAAATGACGTCCTCTAATGTCTTGTTTTGTCCACAACTCAAAGATATTCAGTTTACTGTCATAGAGGAGTAAAGAGACCAGAAAATATTCACATTTAAAATTAAATTTACTCAAACTGATTAATCATCATCTACTGTTTTGTAAGGTGTTTCCTTTATTTCGTCCACACCCATGAGGAGGTCCGTTGTTGTTTGCTATGTAGCTTTCGACGTCAGAGGGGCCCTCGCAGACTCCGGAGAACTGCGAGTTCCTCTGACACAGCAGGGCTGAATCATTTTCCTCTCAGAGAGTTACAGTAATCCGACTTACTGTGAAGTGGAGAGGAAGTGTGGGCAGTGCCCAGCGAGCTGCTCTGACCCTGTTAGTCAGCCATTGTTAGAGAGTGAAATATGACCTCGCCCACATCAAAGATTTGAGCTGCTTATATTGATCATTTAATGACTCAAAGCTTAGCTCCTCTGAATGTGCGCCAGGTTGCTACACTGGATTTCTTTTCTGAAGCAGAGCACTTGTTAGTTAATTGTTTGCTTATTCAACTAAAGCAACTTGACTGCAAATTAGACTAAAAGAGCCTTCTGCATGTGTGCATGTGCATTTCAGATTTTTGTTAAATTCACAGTTTAATCATTTCATGATTATAATCTAATCCTAATTGTACATTTACCCATATTGCATCATAAATGTTCAGCGCATGAAACGCAATTTTAATTGCAAGAAAATGGCTGTTATGTGAATAAAAGAGAAATTGCTGCAGCCCGTCTGTATATGCTTTGTGTTTTAGATGATTTTATTGATGATCTTAAATTATATTAAAACATAAAAGATCTGATATTAAGTGTGACTCTGTGCTGTTCTCATCCAGATTGGGTGTTTTGGCCACCCCTGATGCTGTTGTGTCTCGTCCAGTGGCTCAGCTGTCGATACCCGTCAATGGTAATTTTGAAATTGTGCGAGGTATGTGACCTTTTTTTTGTTCTCAATATCAAACTCACAGTATTTATTGATTTGGGTGTGCTAAGTATAATCAAATCGGCAACTGCTACAAACTATTCTTAATTTTGATGTATCAAAGATGTTGTGTGATTCCTGCCTAATAGACGCAGCATGTTTGTAAAGTTGACCCTCACCTCACATTCTTTAACCACAGTAGTAGGTCACGTTACCGCGGTGTAAAAGTGAAAGTCCAGGGAGCATTTCCTTTTGCACCTGGAAGACAAAATTTAAAAATCAACCGACGACAACTTGAGCCTGTTTGAAATAATTTATGGTACCTCTGGTTTACGCCCACAGCAGACCTTTGAACTGCATGCGTTTAAGCTCTCTTTCCTCTTTCATTCCAGAGGCTGAAGAGGCTCTTCTTATTAACTTCTCAGTAGCTTGTAAGTATGTTTTTTTTTACCTCTCTTCAGATTAAACTACTTCCTCTTTTTGCTTTGTTTTCAATCAGTTTATGCAGAAAGTATGTTGTTTTGGTCCTTCAAGCAAGCCTGTATTCTGGGAACAAAAGAGAGCTAAAAGATGGCATTTATTGCAACACAGCCCCATTTTTAGAGCATGCCTTCAGCCAAACGTCCTTTATTTAGTAGCAGACGCTGGTCATGGGTTACCACGGCTCTCTGAAAGAATGCTGAGTTGGTTCACTGGAAAACAAAGCAAAGTGATTTAACAGACAGTCTGCATTTCTAATGTGTTTGCAAAGTGTAAAGGTGTCCAACATGTGTGTAAGTGTGTGTTTTCTGTTCCCCTCTCAAGCCTGCATTAGGATACGAATCAAAGGAGAAAAAGCTCCAGAGCTGCTGTTGGACCTCGAGGATGACGATCGGACTCAGACTTTCCTCACCCAGGTGAAGAGCGCTCAGCATCAAGGTAAGACGTCACCGTCTGGAGCAGTTGGAAGATGAATTATTTAATCACTCATCTAACATTTATTCACTGAGGGTGGATTACACCACTCACTGATTTCCTGTGTATTCTCGCCACCCACACTCTGGTGGAGAGAGTCACTTGGCTGCCATTGTTGAAATCAGATCGACCTTTTAAATGTGCCTGAAGCTTACGTCATACATCATTATGCTTTCATTCTTAAGTTTATGTAAGAAAACCATGTTACTCATACTCCTCTAATGAATGAGGAAACTTTGTAACTTTTTCAGATATCACTAAATATCATCTGTTGTTAAGGTGTACAGATATACACATGGTGTGTATTACACTATAATACTCTGTAAAGGCTCCTGTATTATCTTTATTTATATAGTCAGTAAAGTTTTTAACGTCGGTTTTAGTGTTAATTTTGGCAGCTATTTTAGATTTTGTCTTGGTCTCAGTGTTAAGATTAAAAATGCTTATTAGTCACATTTGAGTAATTTATATCTTTCATAGTTTAGTCTAGTTTTCGTCGGTGACAACTAAAAACGTTTTAGTTGCCGAAAAGTCATTTAATTTTACTCAAAATGTTTTCTCTCTTAATTTAGTCTTGTGTCAAATGTCCTTTTTTTAGTCATCAGATTATATTGAACATTTCAGTCAATCTAGTCTAGCCAAACCAATAATTTCAGTCAAACAAGATTTTATCTCATCATTATTTGATGAAAAACACAGGTTGAATGATTAATAATGCAGCTTTACAGTTAGTTCGAGTACTCTTGACTGTGCTCATCAGTGATGCAAGGTTCAGTCGCACCCACTGGCCTGTTGTGAGAGCCAAGCAGCCCTCCCAGCATGCAAAAAATGCGTTAATCAACCACCCGAGCCTGTAAACCACCAACTTTATGCATTAGTGGTTCAATTGTCTGGACTGAGGTGTGAGACACAAAGAGAGAGGGAGAGAGAAGGTGGAAGGTGATGAAACTTTGTTTTTTTGAATTACATTTTAGTCTTGTCTTTTTTCGTCAACGATATTGCACGTTTGATATCATTGTTATTAGTGTTTAATGACATTGGTGCCGTCTCGTCTTAGTCATGGAACAAAAGGTCCTTGAAGAACATATTTTGTTATAGTTTTCATTAATGAAATTAATATTGGTGGGTTTTACCTGATTGCAATTCTGATGTAAATGTAAAATGTGGCTATTAAAACCATGTTTTAGTTGCCACCTCACTAACCAACACGCTGGAGAAATAATGAATCACGATTATGGTCGGGCAGAGAGCTGTTATTATTTCTATACTTAGAACAAGTTCATCTAGTTTCACTGTTACTATCATTTATGATAATTGTAACATACCATAGTAATCAGTATAACTAGAGTGGAACTATGTCCTCTTCAGTTCACTTGTCAGCTGGTGTGCTCTACTTGACAACATTGTTCTTCTGGGTGTTGGCTTATTTTTATCTGTGTTCATATTTACATTCGGTGAGGTCATCTGAAACAGGATGTGTTTACTTAAGTAAAGACAAAGATTTGAATACAACATATTAGCTTCTATGTTGAGCAAGCTGCATGTAGCACCTTTTATTGTTTATGTTTAACACAGCTTATAACAATCCCTGGACAGTTGCTCCTTCTGCTTGAGTAAGGTTGTGTTGAGTTTTGGATCATTGTGTGCTTCCTTCTGACAATGCTGTTTAATTTTCTCAGTTGAATCCAAACTCACGAAACCCAAAGCGATGGAGCCCTTCACACCAACAGCCATGAGAGGTCCAGTCCCCATCCCACCGCAAAGAGCAAACAAGACCGTTAACTCTCTGAGCTCCGGAGGTAACCCACCCAAATCTACCAGTGCACTGCCTCCCAACCTCAACAATAGCAGGTCTACAAATCAGACCAACACAGGTAATACATGAATACCAGGGCTGTCGATCGATTGAAAGATTTAATCACAGTTCACACATTTTTTTATCTGTTCAAAATGTACATTAAAGGGAGATTTGTCAAGTATTTAATACTTTCATCAACATGGGAGTGGGCAAATATGCTGCTTTAAAACAAAAATTGCGGCGTTAAAACAAATTTCCCTTAATGTGTTATTATCGCGTTGACTTTGACAGCCCTAATGAATACACTGTGTTTACGAAAGACGCATAAATGGTAGCTACTTTGAAAACAAATCCCGAAACGTACTGTATGGGTTTATCATTTTAAGTCTTTGTCTTCCAAATTAGTTTCTCTTGCTGTTAGATTGAATCCTCTGTTTTTGAACTCACTGTTTCTAAAGATCCAGTTCAGTCACTGGCCTCAGACTTTGGCTTTGAGGACAACTTCAACCACGCTCTCAAAGTGGAGGAAAAGAAGAACCACCAGAATCGCATAGTCGCTGTTAGGGAACCTCCTCCGGTTCCCCCTCTACCTCCTCGCAAAGCCTCCTACACTCCCTCCAATCCTCTGCCTCCTACACCAGTCCCTAAAGAGAGAGCAGTCTCCCTACAGTCCAAAGACAACTCCAAATCAGAGTAAGTTGACCTTTCACGTTAGTTAACAATTAAAAACTGTATATATATATAACTTATATCTGGCAGTCCAGGAGACTCATTAACTCAAAGTGGAATCTGTCTCAAATGTTGCCGGTGCTAAATAAGACTTGTGTTTTCCATTCCAGTAGTTTTAGGTCAGGGTTCGACCGCATGGACAGGCCAACGTCATGGAGCGAAAGCCCCACCACCAACAGCATGAGACAGGCTATGTTCTCCAGCCAGGCCGGGCAAAGAGAATACCTCATCAAACACCGCCTGGGGAAGAAGGAGAATGAGTACGTGGACATCCAGACCTTCAGGTGAGAGGAGCTTCTTCTTTCTGTTTGTTGTATTTTTGATGTCTTGATATAGAAACCCTACACTGTGCATAAATACTGCTTGTTATGCCTCTGCGCCGGCGACAGCTGTGGCCGGAGGCATTATGTTTTTGGGGTAGTGCGTACGTCCATTCTCTTGAACGCGATATCTCAGGAACTCCTTGACCTCACATCTGTCCCACTCTTGTGATATCTCGGGAACACCTTGAGCAAATTTCTTCAAATTTGGCACAAACGTCCACTTGGACTCAAAGATGAACTGATTAGATTTTGGTGGTCAAAGGTCACTGTAACCTCACAAAACATGTTTTTGGCCGTAACTCGAAATGAAGAAGTGGTGACATTTTTGGACAGACATGGATGTAAACTGTAACTTGGCTGGTTGTAGAGGCGTGCAACTGCAAAGCGGTAATTCTAGTTGTCTTTTTAGGTTTTTCACAGGTACGTGGAACGTGAACGGCCAGCCTCCAGACAGCACCCTTGAGCCGTGGCTCTGCTGTGACGCAGACGCTCCTGATATTTATGCTCTGGGGTCAGTAAAAATGTATCTTACAGAACCTTTTCTCACCATAAAGTCAAACATATCGTCCTCTGGTCTTGCTTCAATAACATCTATGGTGACTTGGTTCATGGCTCTAGTTTTCAAGAATTGGACCTGAGCACTGAAGCTTTCTTCTACATGGACTCGTCCAAGGAGCAGCTGTGGGTGGAAGCTATAGAGAGGAGCTTGCACCCAAAAGCCAAGTACAAGAGGGTGAGTAGAGAGAAGATTTCTCGATCCACAGCTCCTCCTGTTTACATTTGAAAGTGTTGAAAGACACCGATATAAAATAATAATATTGCCCCTGACCATTGGTGTGTGTGAATGTAATGCAAATTAGATAAAGGCATTAAATGCAGCCATTTACAGCAAATGAATACTGTCTAGAACAATATGATCCTGCCATGTTGATGATGAATTCATTGGTAAATGTGCTAACTTGCTTGTCTACAGATTCGAATCATACGACTAGTTGGGATGATGCTCGTGGTGTTTGTCAAAAAGATTCACAAGAATCAAATAAAAGAAGTGGCTGCAGAGCATGTGGGGACGGGCATCATGGGAAAAATGGTTTGTTAACACACAACTGCCTCAAAATACACATAGTGATGGACAACCATAGGATAAATGTGCCAAGATTTTTTTTCTCTTTCAAGTGCAGCCCGAGAGAGAGAGAGAGAGAGAGAGAGAGAGAGATATCCTACTGCTAACTATAAAATATTACTTAATGTAATGTGTTTTTTTTCTGATTACAGTATTTACAGTATTCTGCACTTGGCCTCTGTTTGATTTATTTTATATTAGACATGTTACATAGACCTTATTCCCACCTGTATTTGCCAAAAAGAAAATAAGTGGCTTTTTAAAGGAATACTTCACCCACAAAATGACCATCTTTATATCACTTATATCACGCAACAAAAACAAAAAAAGTTTTCTTCAAGAAGTCACGGTAACATGCGGTGAGTCATTTATATCCAAATGGTCATTTTGTGGGCGAAGTATTCCTTTAAATGTCAGATTTTTTAATGTGTTTTGTTTTGTTGTTGCAGGGGAACAAAGGAGGTGTGGCAGTGAGGTTTGTTTTCCACAACACTAGCTTCTGTATTGTGAACTCCCATCTAGCAGCACACGTGGAAGACTTTGAGCGCCGCAACCAGGACTATAAAGACATCTGTGCCCGCATGACCTTCCACTTACTGGACCACCCCCCTCTCAGTATCGTCAAGCACGAGTGAGTTCCACGTCCGCAGTGAGGACATTGAATTAATGTGCAAAGTCAGATTTTACACTCATTGGTTGAGGTTTGAGGTTTTGTTCACAGTTCTTGTGTTGTTGATTTTACCTCCTACCTTCCTGCATTCTGCAATACTAAATTAATTCTATACTGCCCAGTTTAATACTTAAAACACTAAGTTAATCAGTGTCTGTTTCCATAGTAACTTTACAAACATGAGCTCCAGACTACAATTCTCTTTGACAGTATTTTAGTGTTAAGAATAATCATATTCCCTATAAAGTTGTTGGTGTAATTCTGTTGTTTTAATCCGTCTCTGTCTCTGTTTCAGTGTCGTAGTCTGGCTCGGGGATTTAAACTATCGTCTGTTCATGTACGATTCTTCTGAGGTCAAACAGCTCATCTCTCAGGATGAGCTCAAAAAGCTTCAGGAGGTTGATCAGGTAAGAGACTGTTGAAAGAAAACGTATCATAACTTTTCCTTACTTTTTTATAACTTTAAAAACACAGAAAAATGCCCCTATCGCTGCTTCTGATTCTATAATTAGCTGAAGTTTCCCTCTTTGGCAGTTTTAAACTGTAACTGGAGTTTCTGTTCAGTAGCCATTAGTAAAATATGTTTGTTTGTATGAGTATACACTCTCTGATGTGTCTGTGTATGACAGTGTGACATAACTGACGCGGTAAATATTTCATGATAAATAGAAGGAAGCTGTTTTGCAAATGGTATTATTGCACAGGTTAAAGATTACCACACTTACTGTGTTTGTAATCCGCCATGATTTCCTCTTTAACTTATCTATGTGATAGTAATTAAAGATTTTTTTTTTTTTACTATGTTCCCACTTTTCGTTGCGTAGCTGAACATTCAGAGGCAGACGAAGAGAGCCTTCACAGACTTCATGGAGGGAGATATCAACTTCATTCCCACGTACAAGTACGACCCCAAAACGGATCGATGGGACTCAAGGTAAAAACATATCCAATAAACATATAAAATTGCTGCAACAACTTACTAATGAATCTTAAGTGAGCATGGAAATGGCCATCATAAAGTTCTAAGCCCTTATACACTTTTACATTTCATTTTAATTCGGGTTTATTTCTGATTTATCACTAGAACAACTACTATAGCTGCATCTTAAATTCATCTTCATGTTCCCTGCTTTCAGATGAAGTACACCATGTTTATGTGACATATACTGTTGACTTGTTATATCCCACCAAAGATCCTCTGTTCCCCCTCTAAAAAAGACAAAAACGGGTCCCTGCGGGTCTCTTAGAGTGTTAAAATTTACATTATACAAACCCACTCCAGGATTTGTATTGCTATTTCCAACTTGTCCTCAGTTTTTGTTTTTCTCCTTTGGAATCCTGATTAAATTTAGCTGGTAAGGAAGCTTTTTCCAGCCTTATCGTTACACTAATACATAGTCAGCAGTACTGTATGCGTGTATGATGTCTGACCCTTAACTCTGCCTCTGAAACTGTGGCTGTTTCCTGCAGTGGGAAGTGCCGTGTCCCGGCTTGGTGTGACCGAATTCTGTGGAGGGGCAACAATGTCAAGCAGCTCAAATACCGGAGTCACATGGAGCTGCAAACTAGTGACCACAAGCCTGTCAGTGCTGTCTTCAGTGTTGGGGTAAGAAGCTATGTTGTCAAATAAAAAAAACCTAAACTGACTGGTTTTGGTTGAAACATGCACAGTTCTGCTATTAGTTCTGATGAGTAGGATGCGTGTGTTTGTGTAACAGGTTAAAGTGGTAAATGAGCAGCGGCACAAAAAGGTGTTTGAGGAGATTGTTCGGGCGATGGACAGAATGGAGAATGATTTCCTTCCGTCTGTAACTCTGAGCAGGAGAGAGGTAAAAATACAGCCCTCACATGCACTCATCATACTGAGCGTCTGTCTTATGATCCTTCCTCAGTGGTGGTATCACTGATAACCTTTAAAACAGTATAGCTTGTTGTCATTTCTACTGAAATATGTAGGATAAAGTTACTGGAAATATGTGGATGATGATGCTACTCTTTCCCTTCTTTCCTGCAGTTCACATTTGGGGATGTGAAATTCCGGCAGCTTCAAAAGGAGCGCTTCCTAATAACAAATGACGGGCAGGTCCCCTGTCACTTTGCCTTCATCCCCAAACTCAATGACTCGCAGTATTGTAAGACTTGGCTCCGTGCCGACCCAAGTGACGGATTCTTAGAGCCGAGTAAGTCTGAATAACTCCCTTTTCTTTTTTTGAATGTCCTTAAAAAGAACAGTGTGTAACATTTCGGGGGATCTATTAACAGAAATGGAATACGATATTCATAACTATGTTTTTATTAGTGCATAATCACCTGAAACTAGGGATGCACCGATACCGATACCAGTATCGGGTCCGATACTGTGCTCATGTACTCGTACTCGCAAAACGGCTCCGATACAACGGCACCGATACCACTTCACGGCAGCATGACATTTACCTCTCGTCACCATCTTTCGGGTCTTATCGCACGTGCTCACGCTCCACCTCCCCGAAGGTGCGGGCGAGACGGGCCGGTGGTGTGCCCAACCCCACGGGGCCGGGATACCATCTCAGCCGACGTGCACTGGCCCTCACTTTCATTGCGCCACGGGTTTTTGCTTGCATCCTCTGACTCGCGTTGCAATCTGCAACCACATCACTCGATGCTGCCAAATCCTACACACTGTACTTTTAATCTTGTGACCTCAAATTTTAGATCAGTGATCATGTAGTATTTTAATCATTGGTGATGTCGGGACAACTTTGTACTGTTATATGTCCCACTGTAATAGTGTCATTTTGACTATTGTGGAGGATCATGCCATTCAAGGTTTTTAAAATTGTTGCATCAAAACCCTGCCTTATCTTCCTGAACAGATGAGACTCTGGAGATCTACCTGGAGGCGTACGTCAGTAAAGATTCCGTCACGTTGCTTAACTGCGGAGAGGACGCCATAGAGGACATTCTGGTCCTCCATCTGGACCGTGGCAAGGACTACTTCATTACCATCTCTGGCAACTACCTGCCCAGCTGCTTCGGCACCTCGCTGGAGACTCTGTGTCGCATGAAGAAGCCCATCAGAGAGATCCCCATCACCAAACTGATCGACCTGGTGAGGGAAATCAAACCTGTTTAAAGAGATAGAATTAGAGACATGTTTTAGTCAGATTAGTTGAAGCTCTTATTTTGAAACCCTCCTCTACACAGAGCCGTTTAGTTCAGATTGTAATGTGACGGCTGCTTCTCACTATGTAGCTGTTCCACTACCTGAAACCAGTGTGAGGACGCGTGAGAGCTTGTTCACTCCCTCAGGGTAAACTCAGTCACACAGAGAGAACTATATTTGGAACGCTTAAAATGTCTCAACCTGTATAATTTGGTCCAAAAGAGGCCAAGGGAACAAGGAAGTGGCAAAAACATAGGAAGGGAGCTCCTAAAGAACAGGGAAAACTGACTCAGGTTAGGCCCATATTAGAGCTTTATATAAATAGACTCCTCTGGCCTCCACACGTTCACTTCTGTCTGTTTCCATAATGCTATTTTTGACTTAATCCGATTTTGCTTGGGAATATAGTGCTACTATCATTCAGTACTCCTTTTATTTCTATTTAAACTATTCCATTTTCCTTCTGCCCTGGTGTATTCGATCAATGGTTTATGATCTACTTTTCTGATTCTGTGTTTATGCATACCTCTTCTCTATCTACTTTCTTCTTTTGTTTCCCTTCATCATCTCTTATTGCCTTGATCATTCCTTTCCAACTCTTCACTGTGGTTGTGGGCTGACTTCTTGCTCAGGGAGAGGACAGCTACATGGACAAGGTAAAATATTAACTCAATACTGATCAGCTAGTGATCAGGGTCAATATCACTTTAGTTACAAGATCTGCTTTATGTCACTTTATTGACCTTCCTCAATCGTTCATTGTCATAAAGAGAAACTGGTTAGAGTATTATGAGAATCAGTCATGTGAGGATATGATATCAACTAATGCCCCCAGTGTGTACTACATCCTCTTAATGTCTAACTTTAATCTTAAAGATTCACATACTGTAGTAGAATATATTTCAGATTTTTCTTATGCATAAAATGGTTGGATCACTAAATTTAATTTCTGCTTGTTGGATAGCAATCTAATAATTTTAAAGGAGTAGTTTCAGATTTTGGAACTGTCCGAGACCACCTCTCACTAGCGGTCTTGGTCCGGTTGTTTTGCTCCCAGCAGAGTACAGTGACCGCGTTCACATCTGTCCAAACGAACCACACCAGGGCTTGAACCGCACCAGATTTCAATTTAAAGCGGACTAAATGTTGGCTTGTGAAAGCACCCTAAGCTAATCTTCTCCTAGCTCTATAGCTCCATACTTAATGCACAGACGCAAGTGTCTAACTCTCGGAAAGTAAGTAACAAAGCCTACTTCCTAAAATGTTGGACTACTCCTTTAACGTGCAGTCCTTTTCTGCTACAATAACGTGCACTTAGGTTGATTAAAAAGTGGCTTCACTAGCTAATCAGAAAATTTAATCGGTTTCATACTCTCTACATTTCAGAAAGCTGACAAGGGCAACAATTGTTAACCCGCAGACAATCACAGACCAGACCGTGCCAGCTTAGTTATAATCTGTGTGTGTGAATCAGTCACCCATTAAATCTCCCCTGGCCCATTGAGGACAGGGTACACCAGTTCAAATGAAACTTAAGACACACGCAAACACACTAAATCCCATTTCACAGCAGGTCACCCCGACTGCACAGCTCCCTCTGACACATGATTAAAGCTAATGAGAAGAAGTATTAGGGTCCGTTCAGCTAAACTCAAACAGTCCTATGAAGCCAAACGACAAGTCTCCTCTTCCATTTCATAACTTGTTACTGATCAGTGAAACTGAGTAGCTGCATGAGTAAACTGATATACACCTAGAATATGAATGAGGCTTTGTTTCTTAACAATGCAGCAATTTATACATTTATATTAAAGCTTTCTTGGTTTTGAATCCCCTCTAGAAGATTGTAAATACCCTGAAGGTTCACAGTAGAAGCTTTTGGTGTGAAAATATTTCACAGAATATCACATTCGTTCTGCATGTTAGCATCGTTCCCCCATTAAAGGCCCACTCCAGTTTCTTTCCTCTACATCTTCTGTGCAGCCTCACCAGCTGTGGTTATTTTTGGACATCTCTCATGAGTCTCGGAAAATCCATTTGCAGAGACAAAAAGAATGTGATATCCAGCTCTTTTTTTTTTTTTTTTGAAATGGCTCTCCTTCATTCAAGTTTTCAGAGATAATCCCGACCTCACTACTGCTCCTACTCCATCACTAATCGATCTGATGTGTCATGTGCAGTCACTCTAGAAGTCTCTATGAATCACTCAGTATGGGAATAACATCATGATTTCAATCATTTTTCTTGTAATGAATGAATGAATGGGAGAATATTGGTTTATTATTCCAGGAAATAATCGAATGTATCTGCTGCATTTGTCAGTGTAAAAGATAGTGACTGTGTCATCTCTTATCAGGAAAAGTCAAAGGTGAGCTTCCTGATGGTGGATGGTGCGAGTACCGAGGACAAACCTCTAAAGATCCCCAAGGAAGTGTGGATTCTTGTCAACCATCTCTTCACCAAGTCCTGTGATCAGGTGAGAAGGCTACAACTAATAAGATACTGGCCATATCTAATAATATACTGGCTACAACTAATAAAATACTGGCTATATCTAATAATATACTGTCTACAACTAATAAGATACTGGCCATATCTAATAATATACTGGCTACAACTAATAAAATACTGGCTATATCTAATAATATACTGTCTACAACTAATAAGATACTGGTTATATCTCACTATATACTGGCTACAACTAATAAAATACTGCAACAAAGTACTACAACAGTACAATACTACTTACTACAACAAAGAATGTTTATCATTGAGAAGTGATAAGACTGCTGAGGTTCATTGTGTGAGAGGCAAATTGTTCCTAATATATACAAAGAAAGACGGTCTATTAGTGTTTGATAGAAACCTAAATTACAAATTTTATTGTCCTGATAAAAAAACAACCACAGAGTGGAGGAGCCTTATGTGAAGATCTCTTTGTGCACGGTTACGTTCAGGCACATCAGCATTAGCTGTAGAAACAGACAGGTTTACTGGTCTCCCTCAAGAGAAAAGACTTTGTTTGCATAGTGATTTATATGAGACTGAAGACAAAGTCCACTTCATGTTATATTGCTCATTATATGATGATTTACGGGCCACACTTTTCAGGTAAACGTCATCCTTAATTTCTGATAAATGGTTTTAAAGAACTTTAGTGTGGCAGATTTTATTTGTAGGGCATCGAACAAAAGACAAATGTATCACCACTGCAACAGTATTTTTTGTATCTTCTAATTAATATTAATTAATAGTCCATGTGGGCTGGGCACTTTTATGTGCACAATAACTAACCATCGTATACTGATTGGGCACAGAGGTACTTTGTGGGAAGTGTTTTTAAATGTCCCCACCTTTGTCTCTGCGTGTCTCCCAGGAGGACTTGTTCCAGACACCGGGCCTACAAGAGGAGCTGCAGAGCATCATCGACTGTCTGGACACCAGCATTCCAGACTCCATCTGTATCCTTATTTATGAAGCCGGTCCCGCAATCACTGAAATACCAAACAGCACATAAAAGAAAAGACACATAGAGCAGCATTAAGACACATACTTGCACACTAACTCCATTAACTCATGGGCCCTGTTGTGTCCTGGTCACGAGAATGTGTTAGCATTATTAGCATTATAATAATAATATTAATAGCAGTAATAATAGTTGAAAGGGTTCATTTCGACCCAACCTCTCAGTATATTTATATCACTCCATATTTGCTTGTTCTTCCCTGACTGTTCCTGAAGCTGGTTGCAACCACTCTGTAGCCGAGGCTCTGTTGATCTTCTTGGAGGCCTTACCAGAGCCAGTGGTGTGTTATGAACTCTACCAACGGTGCCTAGACTGCGCTCATGACAGCCGCCTCTGCAAACAGGTGCAGTGACTACACTTAAAGGGGTAGTTTGGGTGATTTGAAGTGGGGTTGTATGAGGTACTCATCCATAGTCGGTATATTACCTACAGCAGATGACGGTCGACACGCCCCTAGTTTGGAGAAGCAGACAAGAGTACGGGCACATGAGCAAAGCAATGTACTGCTGTGGACGGGGCCACCTAAAAAAATCAATATCAGTTGAAGTGCACAATATATTTACAATATCTTCACTGCTTTAACTCGCCACCAGACAGCCCTTTCCCACGGGGAACTGATGCCATTATCTATGCTCGCATCAAAGCCACGAGACTACATTGACAAAAACAGTAACTTTACTTTGCAGAACACAGGGTTGCTGGTCTACCACCACCTCTTTGTTTGTGCTATTGTGTGACTGATGAATCCAAACTAACCAAATTCACACAATAACACAAACAAACCAACCGATCGAGGCAGCGATAGACCAGCAACCCCCATCAGGAGTTTGGTGGCTTCGAAAAGAGCATAGAAGTATACAACGGCTTCAGTTCCCCATGGGAAAGGGCTGTCAGACTCTTCCTCTGTGTGTGGCTGTCTGGCCGTCTGAAGTGGGGTTGTATAAGGTACTTATCCATAGTCAGTGTGTTACCTACAGTATGACGGTCGGCATGCCCCCAGTGTGGAGAATCAGACAACAGCACCGACACCGGAGCAAAGCAATACAGTGCTGTAAACGGGGATGGCAGAAAAAAGTATTTTAGCAACCGAAAAGAAAGGCCCACTTTTAAAAAAATGCTATCCGTTTAAGTGTACGCTATATTTAGAATATTTTCCGACGGCGAACTGAACTGAAAGTGAAACTTATCTATGCTGTTTTTAGTCATCTGAGTCTGCTGGCTTTGGAGAGAGCATAGATAAGTTTCACTCTCAGATCAGTTCCCCGTCGGAAAGGAGAAGGAAAGGACTCTCTGACGGCAAGATAAAGTGGTGAAAGTATTCTAAATATAGCGTACACTTAAACTGATATCGATCTTTATAAGTGACTAAAATTAGTTTTGCTGTCGGGCCCCGTCCACAGCAGTACATTGTTGGTACGTGCTGGTACTCCTGTCTGTTTCTAGTGCTGACCGTCATCTACTGTACTAGGTAATAAACTGACAATGGATAAGTTAAAAAAATCTATTATCTCTATGATCTTCAGAGGACGATCAAAGTGTTTTTCATGCAACTGTATAGAAAAGAGTCGAGAAAGGCCATGTTTTAGCTCGGCATTATCCCAGGATTTTTCTATATATCATATACTGCATGCAGTAATGTGTATGACTAAACTGTGTCTACTTTGTCTACTTCTGACAGTTGATCTCCCAGTTGCCCCGCGCTCACCGCAACGTGTTTCGCTACTTAATGGCCTTTCTGAAGGAGCTTCTCAAGCACTCGCACAACAACAACCTAACAGCCAGCCTCATAGGTATGAAATGGACACCTGAAATGTCCACTATACTTTATAGCTCATTGAGTATCGGGTTTAATGTTTATTGGTGTTTATAATGTGTCTGAACTGCAGGCTGCAGAGCGTGTTTGGGTTTCGGTCTTTAGACCACTATGCAAACGCAGACAACATTCAGCTGAAGGAACATTTTAGTCCCTTGAAAAGTAGTCCTGGGACTAAAATGACCCGGAACTTCTTGGTGGAAACCCGGCTTTTTATTTTACTTGATAGAAGAATAAGTCCTGTCAGTATATCAGTTTCTTTTCTTTACCTCACTGTCCTGTTCTTGTATTTTAGCTACACTCTTTGCCAGCCTCCTCATCCGACCGCCTCCCAACCTGATGGGCAGGCAGACGCCTCACGAACGGCAGAAAGCCATCGACTTCATCCTGGGTTTCCTCATGGCGGGAGACGAGGAGTAACCGAGGTCGACGGTACCTCACGACATCAGTCGGGTTTGGAGTTGACTCCCAACCTGGCTTACTAGTTAGCAAAGGACCTGGACCTGTAGGACACTGTGTAAACATGATCCACGTGGTATTCCGTCTATCTATTGGAGACCAGTGCAGCTGTTTTTGCACCCAACTTTTCACAAACTCATGTTAGAGGAGCTCAAGACTTCCATTAGGACTGTGATGATTTTACCAAGTGTCATATCTTCAGTTCATTCACAGAATGACCACTCGCTGGATTTGGAAGCACTTTGGGAGAGGTTTGAACTGATGCACTTTCTGATGGCTCCTCATCCTCAGTTTGACACTTCTTATTGTAGGTGATAATGCCAAAACGACCCCTAAACAGTGAGTGGTATGAATGTGAAAACACTATGTATCCATAGATGCTAAGCGAAAGACTTGATTACACTAAAGAAAAAGGAAATTCCTGAAGTTTAAGGACGTAGACTGAATAATGGTATAAAGCATTAAATAGTTTGGAATGGGATAATTATGGAAATGTATCACTAAGAATGTTTAAGCTTTAGATAAATCATGACAATCATCCATTTTAACTGAGGGGACAATATTATAGATATCTTCTACGTTACCACACTCATTGTATTTTAACTGTTATTTATATATTTTTTCTTCCAAGTTTGCACCATCTGATCTGGTTTCTACTACAGTACGGTTTATTTTCAGTTGGTTTTAAAGTATTCATCGCTTGTTTTTTAATCATTCCGTTACAGAAAGCTCCGTGTCGTGAACGTTTTGCTGTTTTAATGTGACTCCAGCCGCGAGCTTTGCATCTAGTTTTGCCAGTTCCTCTCGAGTTACACAACGAGTCTGTTAACAAACTAACTTCCTGGTCAACCGGAATCGAGTGAAAAGAGTCACCCTCTGTGGTTTCTTGATGTCTTAAAATTGTGTAAATAGTGATCGTTTCCCTGTTTCATGGGTATTTGACTGTAAGTATGGTGATGCAAAATCTGTGACGGTGTCTGCTGTTTGTCATGAAGGTGGTACTGTTAGTGTCTGTGTTCGTTTACATGTCTTCTTCCTCCACATCTTAAAGCTATGTTTTTCATTATTTTAAAGTCTGTGTGATGCCAACACACAGCCGCTGTGTTCCTCGTGGTAAATCCAGATGAGTCATGCTCTTGTTTTAAGTGGTGCAGCACTTTCTGGGTGCAAGATTTAATGGCTCATTACTCTGCAGGATACAGCCTGTCTTTGTTCACCTTTTCTCATTTGTGCCACTGAGGACTCTTTTTTTCTGTAATCACTGTTGCAAAACATGTCATGGTTATTGAAATAAGGAACTTCTACGCCGTGTATAATGGACAGTTATTTCCTCTTTTACAGTTTTACCCAAGAGATGTCAGCATTAGTAAAAATATTCACATTTAATTTCCCTTTTACTCTGTATCTCCTTTAGAGTATTTAATGTTTGGAGACGATGTGAGAACATGATGTGATGTGACAACACTGACAATCATGGCACTTATAGGAATGTCTGACGGGCTGAAGTTGCTCTATTCTTGTAGTTTTTTTCTGCCTTATTGCCATCAATACACTAGATTCCTCTGTTGGTCTTAATCAAGCCGAGCTTTGCCAAAAAAGGAGGCTTGGGTCTGAATGATTAGTCCCTGGGGATTCAGATTTGGGAGAGCCATTTTACACTCTGTCTTTAGAAATACTATCCTCGTCATGTCGAACACAAAATCAATATAATCGATAACCTCTGATTTTTAAGTGTTGTATCATGCCACTGCACCAACTATTGTATATGTGTGCTTTTTGTGTTCAGTTTTGTCACGATCTGTTCATAAAGTTAAGGTACGTTCAAAGGTACACGAGGAAATGCTCGCACCATGTTTTCAACCTTTCCGATTTTTGGTGCTTTTAATTTATTTAACAGAAATAAAACTATGTATAAAGCTGTTTTGTTTTCCCATTCAACACCGCTTTTTTTTTATTATTGACAGCTTGTTATTTAGATTGTACAGGGTTTTTGGGGCTGTGTTTCTTCAGGTACATGTGACATCGTTACTGGCTGATGTTCACGGTATATTTAGCCTACTTGGTGGCCGGTGAGAGATCCGTCGCCTCAGCGCTACATTCTCATTCCCTGTGGATATAAAACCCCCGCCGTGTATCTGCTGCCACTATTTGCCTGTTGTGTTGTAGCCTAGTTTGAACCCGTCCAAAGCCATGGCCATGCTCAGGGTGTCTTCTTACCGCAAGCTGTTTGAGGATGGTAGCTGGAGTCGTAACGGAGGGTTGGGTATGCAGTGTGCAGGGCAGTACCGGGCCTCCGTCAGGTCAGTGTGGGATATTGAGAATGATGCTGAACTGTAGTCAAATTGTTTTGTGTTGTTTCCTTCTAAATATGACAAATGTTTTACTGTAACTTTGCGAAAGTAATCGTCCCTGAAGGTGGATCAAATGATCTCCCCTTCAAAATCCAGTCTTTGGTACATTGTCTTCCTCTCAGGGTTGCGGCCGCTTGCAAGTGTGACGGTGAGTGTGACATTTTAGACTTTGTAGCTGCCAAGGAGCTCAACAAGGAAGGTCTGAACCGGTTTGTCCAGGACCGCAACATCATCGGCGCCCTCAATGACCGCCTGGTCGGGTTCATTGAACTGGTGAGGACAAACTGCTCCCAATGACACATCAGCACTTTATTTTACCCTCTGCTGTGTCATGCCTTTTGTTCTTGGTAAATGAAGCGGTGAGTCTATATATGTGTACATACAGTATCCACCTGTTTAATCTGTCTGTGTGCCCTTTAGGCCCGTTGTTTTGAGGAGGAGAATGAGTCTCTTGAATGTCAGATTGTTGAGCTAGAGGAGATGCTGAACAGTCGACAAGGGTCCACCAGCATCACCTCCGCTGTGGCCGTGCCGGACTACAGTCTGGATGCAGTGGTGGAAAGACTGCGCAGGGAGAGGGTAGGGTGTGTCTGCTGCGTGTTCCTCTGTGTGTGACATTCCTAAATTGGGTTTTCTCATAGACGGTCCATTGAGCTTCTCATCCCCATCCCATCAATTATACTTCAGTTTGTACAGTGACAGGCAGGACTGATCTGTAACCTTGTCAAGATCCATCACTGTCGTCACTGCGTCTTCCTGCAGGACAAGATTCTGTGCGACACCGAGGAGCTGCACAAAGAGCTTGAAAGTCTGATGAAGGAGTACGAGAAGGCTGCACAGCAGAGGATCCTCCTCCAGCACGACCGACAAGATGTTACTGAGGTAATAGTTGTAAATACAATAACATCCGTACCTGGAAGAAAACTGACATGTTAGTGGACGTCAGGGCTGTAGCCAAGATTTAAAAACACTGAGTTCCCTGACAAAAAATATAATATAAATATATATGTACTATAGTGAATACAGCTTGATTTGATATATTTATATATATTAATATGTATTTATTTAAATATATATTTATATATTTATTTATTTATATGTATATTTCTTTTTTATTTATTTATATATTTATATATATATATTTATATATTGTGATATCCATAAAGGGTTTCTCAATGAATGACTAATTATTTATTACTCCAGTATAGATGAGGAATAAACCATTAAAATGCAAAAAATAAAAATAACTTTGCAGCACATTTTTAAGTGAAGGATCCCTGAAGTTGGAGTACTACAGAGATTGAAAGCCAACAAACAATAATCATGAATTTTTATTGTTTCCTTATTGAAAAACAAAGTATTCAAAAACAAGGAAGAAGTAACATTTTTTTAATAATAACAATAATAAAGTAATAAAATAAAAAAAAACATGAATAAATAACTAATATGTAAAAACAAATAAAAAACATTAAAATAATAATAATACAATAAAATAAATTAAACAAACATAAATAAATAAGAAATATAAAAAATTAAATAAATTCACACACCAGATTCCCAACACCTACTTATATTCAGTCATTTGTGACGACTTAAAACAAACTTTAATAAACTTTCTTGTGCTGTGCTATCAGACCTTTGTTGTGATAATGTACCTTCAGCACTAGATGGCAGTATTGTCAAGCCTCTCCCTGCGCCTCCTCCTCCTCTTGCCCTCCTGATGAATCAGCTGAAACTCTGCACAGCTGCTCCTCTGTAGCGCTACCCGATGGGTGTTGATCACCAGCAGTCACACAGTCTGGGCTGGTGGCCCACTGCAACCTGAGCCACTAACTTCTCCACATATACCCCCCTCTCCCTCACACATGCCAGAGCCCATCTCCTCCCAGCCGGGCCAGATGCGAGGGAGGCTTTAATTTCTCCCTTACAGATGTAATGCAGGCTGTAATACGGTGCCGTAATGTTCCTGCTGGCTCAGTTCTCTGGTTCTGAATTGGAAGCAGCTGCAGGGTGACAAGACTTGGTGGGAAATCGACAGGGAGGTAGAGGAAGAGCAGAGATGCGGAGGAGAGGAGCGAACACTTACACAGCTCAACCCACAGCTAGCTGCAGTTGCAATATTAGACTGGCACTGATGAAATAGGGCACGTTTGGTTTGTTTTAAAGTATACAACTGGATATTGTGTTGCTTCTCTCCTGCCAATTCTGATCCATTTTCAAGGCCCACAAATTTCCCATCATTTATACATTTTGTTTCAGTTATATCTTGCATTGCCAGACCTTGTTGGCTACGGTTAAACACAGTTGCGCAAGTGAAATGAGTTTAACGACGTTCACCAGAATTAAAATACAATTGCAAGGAAGTGGATGAATGACAAGGCCAAGTGCTCAGTCTGTTTCATAAGTAGTGCTGGGAACGAAAAATGGGCACACAAAAAAAGAAAATGTTCTTCACGCACTCTTAGGCAGAACAAGGAGAGAAGTTATATTGAAAGCCTTTATTTAGTCAGGCATGTCGGTTAAAACGCAGACCCGTTTCGACCTCACAAGGTCCTCATCAGGGCAGAAATAGTAAAAACACTGGATTTTGAAATGTTGAGGAAACTTAAAGGCCCCTGGATACTTGTTTTATTAATCAGCTTCTTACTGTGAGCGATGCAGTCCTACCCAAACACACAATTTTCTGCAAAGGTTAGAACAGTTTTGGTTGTTTTATATGACAGATTTCTGTATTTCTGTTTGTCTCTGTGATTTTTTTCCATTGGTTTCAATGGGGCGTTGGAAAAAGGTAATATCACATACTTCTAAAGGCCCAGACACACCAAACCGACATCAGAGAACTAGCGCCGACAAAGGCCGAGTTTTGCATCGCCTCACGTCGCCTCATGGTGTCTCACGTTGCCTGTGTTTTGGCCAAAAAGTTGCACTCGAACACACGGCAAAGTCTACAACTAACGGCCAACTACCACGTACGTTCTGCATGTGCGTGAGAGGGAATAACTCTCCACACCAGCAGGTCGCGGTAGTCTGTATTCGTCATTCAAAAAGGGAAACTGGAAGGACGGCGGATATACGAGCCATTTTTATGATCCGTACATGAAACAAAGCAGCCTTTGCCGACCGTTATACTCACTCACCACTTAGCTTCATTCCAGATGGCCGTGTCGTTGAAAATATCTGTGTATTGGAATGAGCAGATGAGATGAAGAAGAAAAATGAGAAGAGCTTTCTGTGTGTTTTTCCTCTCGACTTTACTCGTTGGCTTGCTTTCCTCACGTCCGTTCCTCTTCTCGTGCATTGTTTCGCTTAAGCTGAAAAGCCAATCGGAGTGATTTCTCTCACCGACGAGCTCCTCTTGAACGCTAATGCTCTTCCAATATGTTTGCCAAATGAACTTTATATGGAGCTATTATTATGTCAGTGCTGTGTTAAAGCTTCTTCTGCTGCCCTTAAGTGGCCAAAAAGACAATTAACGCTGCTTTAAAGTTGCACAGAATGTGATTTACAACAAGTTTCTCCCTGCTGCTGCCGTCTGTGTTCAAATATCCGCCGGCAGCAGCAGCAGACTACTTTAGCTTACTGCTGTCCATCAAGGACCCTGCCGCCCTCCCAGCGAGGCTCCACAACTTCACCACCAAACTCCCTCTGCATGTGTCCAAATGTAAACGCAGGCACCCACAGTAATTGCATCCAACACAAATTAATCTGGTTCTTTTAAAAAGAGTAGATGAGCTGAGAACCCCTGCTGGCGGATGAATTGGTGGACAGGGCTTTGTGTCTAGTTAGCCTCCTTCTGATCTTCCTCCTCCTCCTCCTCCTCCCCCCCCTTCCTCTGCATTGCGGTGTCTACTTGCTGTTCAGTGAAACAGGTGGATGTGCTGATGGCTCCTAAAATGGTTGTTCAGGGTGGAAACAAAACCTTTTTCTACTTTGTCTTCAACCTGCGGTGTGATTTACTGCACAAGCCGCAGCGTTCCTCTCAGACACCTCCAGAAAATGAAGTTGAACTTTCTTTACTTTGCAGCCTTGTTCTCTGTTAATTTGATTTTCTTTGCAGGAAGTCGACGCTGTGACAGCAGAGTGTTTGGCGCTGAGGGAGCAAGTGGCTATCTACGAGGAGCAGCTGGCCAACATGGAGGCCCAGCACACGACGGTGAGGGGGGGAAAGAGAGGAGATAGAGCTGCAGTGGGATAAAACAGGGATTGTTCATATAGCCATGAAAATTACTCAAAATGTAGCACTTGGGTCAGACGGGAAGTGCTGGAGAAATGCCCGGCCCTGTGGTGACAAACACAGCTGTGATGACCCCGGTCACCTTGATGAAGAGCCAAACACAGCTCTGTAAACAGAAACGTATGAGGACAGGATTAAAACACAAAACATGTAATCTAGTGTATCGTGCAACAAGTCAGAATTAGGCCCTTTTTTTATTTATTGTGCTCCTTATTCCAGTGTCTTAAAGGAAGGATGTGTGGAGAGAGGCAGGGGGGAGTAACATTTGGGTCGCCTGAAAATGTCTTGTTCAGTGTTCGATTTGACTTTACTTAGCTCCATCCTCTTGTGTCACTTCTGGTTGCAAAAAAAACCAAGATGGCGACGGCCAACATGACGAACTCGAGGCTTCAAAAACGGCAGTCCTCAAACCAAGCGGGTGACGTCACGGTGACTACATCCACTTCTTATATACAGTCTAGGGTTACAACTAATGTCTGTACAGTTGGTATATCGGCTGTTTGGGGAGAATGAACACAACCCAGAAGTCAACTTCACACGAGTGACATAAGGCTGTCTGAACACCTTCATATCTAACGGACCGATATGGAAAGTGACCTCTTCTCATGTAACTCTTGGCAAGATACGCAGATATCTCCACTATCTGCTTTAAAATAAGGACATGTTTGCAACCACATCCAATGCACATCATTACCTTTATCGCATCCACACACACACCGTGCCTTCTCCACCTTCTACAATATTCTCCACCTCGCCTCGAGATGACAGACGCTCCCCAGTATCAGATCTGGAGGCTGTAGGCAGAGAGAGAGAGAGAGAGGCAGCTGAGGCAGGACCAACTCCATCACTCTGTGTTTTTCTCTGCAACGCCGGGCCGCCCGGCGTTTAACACACTCCCTCTGGGACACGCTCGATAACTCACAGTCCGGGAAATGCAGCTGAATACCAAATGAAAACAGAAGTTCCCTTTTGTTTTATTAACTGATGTTATTATCAGCACTTCAAGATACCCCATATTCCCCCAGACAAATCGGCAGCCATGTCGCTATTTAGGTGGAGGGGAACGGAGAGAAATGTTCGACTGCCACTGCAGCTCTGTAGCAGGTCATTTCTCACTGTAATGGATGTGAGGTTTTTTTTACTAAAGGGGCTACATATTGGAAGCTGAAGACAAGTATGTTGATGCATCAGAATGTGCTGCATGTGTTTGTATTTTAAGAGGTGTGATGTAACTAAGTACATTTACACAGGTACTGTATTTTAGCAAATATTTGAGGTACTTGCACTTGACTATTTCCTTTTCATGCCACGTTATACCTCTACTGCACTACAATTTCATTTATTTGACAGCTTTAGTTACTAGTTATTTTACAAATGAAGATTTTGCATTAAAAAAAAATGCATGCGCTAATAAAATATGATGTGTTGTTTAACAGAACAGGATATAAGATCAAATAGATCAAATAATAAATAAAATTCTCTACCTGCAAATACAACAGTAAAATGTTACTTGTACATTAATGCATTCGTAATAATACTATATATATTAGTATAACAGTCACGGGAACCATTTGTTTGCATAACAAGTACTTTTAATTTTGACACTTTGTAGAAAATGCTTACATACTTTAACTTAAGTAACATATTCAGATGCTTTTACTTTAAAAGTAACAATACCACGCTGTAAAAAAACTACTACTTGTAAAAATATTACATGTCAAAAGTCCTGCATTCAAAATAGTATTCAATATTATCAGCAAAATGTACTTAAAGTGTCAAAAGTAAAAGCTTTAATCATGAATAAGTGTTAAATTACAATGTGTTATTGATTAGCAGCGTTGTAATGTTGTAGCTGGTCAAGTTGGAGCAAATATGAACTGCAGTTTGATCAATAATAATGAATCATATTTTATAAAGTGTCCACATGTTTTGTACATAAAAATGTGCTTTAAAGCTGTCAAAATAAATGTAGTGGAGTAAAAAGTGCAGTAATTCTCTCTGAGACGCAGTGAGGTAGAAGTATAAAGTAGCAATACTTGAATACTAATACTTGGTTACATTTGACCGCTGAGTGAAGGATGTGAATGAACATACGTCACCGCTGTGTGTTTGTGTGAGCAGGCGGTGGAGAGTCTGCTGGGGCCGACTGAAGGGACTACAGGAGCGGTGGCAGCTTTTACGTTTGGCAGCCCTGACATCACCGCGGCCCTGGATGTAAAGGAGTACTACTGCCAGCTGGCTGAGAGCCTCCAGGTACGAAACACACTGTAACATAAAACACATAAACATGTCATGAAGCGGAAGCCTCTTTAGAGCCAGATGCTTTACAGCAGCATGTCCGTGTGCAACCGTAGAATCACAACGAGGTTATTCCTGGCTTAAGTTCTCATTGAGCGACACTTCTATGCATGAATGGACTCAGACCAACGTCATACACACCAGTGGTGGAAACTCACTCAGTACATTTAATCAAGTATTTAATTACAGTTTGAAGGTACTTCTAATCTACTTGAGTGTTTTCATGTCATGCCACTTCATACTGATGTTATCTGCTACAGCTATAGATGTTGCTCTTCAGATTAAGATTTTTTGTGAAAGATTAAACCAGTGTTTCCAAACCTTTTTAACTTGTGACCTTTTACAAAGAAGCAATGGCTGGTTGGGGCCCCTCTGCCATGTTTCAGATGTCTATATTAAAGCTGAAGTAGGCGAGATTGAAGCAAATATGATTTAGAAAAAAGTTATTTTTATAAAACGGTCGCTATATGGTGACAGTAGTACATGAAACAGGTAACCTGAAAAAAAATCAGGTGCCTCTGTCCTCCGGTGCTCCTAACTGCATCTGCAAGATTTCACAGACCGGAGGAAAACAAGCAGTCAGAGCTGATCTGAGGTCTGCTGTCCAGCTGCCGTCTATGAGAGCCGGCTGTCAATCACTCGTGAACTCCGACCAAACGGTCAAACTAGGCAGCGCTGATCAAATATGAATCAATATTATGTTACGTTAATGCCTATTTCTCTCCTCACATGTTTTCAGAATCATCTTGTAGTGCACGGTTTAGCTGTAAAATGAGAACGTTTGTGACGCCGCCGCCATTGTGAAATGTGAAGGAACGCCAAGTTCCGGTCACATGACCGGAGCACAGCCAATAGGAACGCTCTCTCAATGAAATGACCTGTGATTGGTCAAAGTCTCTCGTCACGGGCTAGATGTTCTAAAGCCTGAAAACAGAGCCATGAGGAGGAGCAGAAGTCTAGTTATCTCTCAGGACACTTGAATTACAATATGCTGAAAGGTTATTATGGGATTTTTTCCCAATGATGCCAAAAATATATACTGCCGCAGAACTTTTTTTTTTTCTTCTTTCCTCCCCCATTAATCATCTCACGACCTCTCAGATTTATCTCGTGACCCTTTGGAGGGGGGGCCGACCTCTAAGTGTGGCAGCCACAGGACTAAACTACTGAACTGTTTTTAAACAAAACACCAGCTAAACCTCAACCAGCTACAACAGTAAAATGCTATATATATATATATATTAGTGAGGGGGCATTTTTCTGCAGGACACGTACGTTTACATTTGATACTTTAAGTGCATTTTGTTTGTAATACTTCTGTATTTTTACTTTTACTTGGAGCATTTTTAAATTGTTGTATTGCTACTTTAAGGATCAGAGTACTTCTTCCCCCACCGGCCACCATCCTCATCCTCCTGCTGACCACTGATCACCTCCTCTCTCTCCCTCTGAAACGTCTCCGTCAGGTCCAGATGTAAATCTCAACTTTCACAAATCACGCAGTGATACTCCCACTTGTTTTCTTTCCCTCTTAACACAACACCGGGGAAGAACTTGAGAATCAGAGGAGCAGGACTGGACCAAAAGACAAAATGCCTTTCTCTACCTGTGTGTGTGTGTGTGTTATATATGTGTGTGTGGTGTGCAAGCAAAGACGTGCTGCATTGGGGTCAGACTACAGCTCCGGTGGGTCTGACCCCCTCTGGGGGCGAGGATGTCTGCCCGGTTCAGAGGTCAGGGCTGTAATCAGACTGCTGGCCGCCTTCCCAGGCTCCTCAGCAGCACTGGAGTGGACGCTGGTGTGTGTGTGTCCTTCATTCAGAGGCATGGCTGAAGGGTATCCAGCGTATTTATATATTTGTGTGTTCCTTGTTCCCTCAAACCCCGTCCATTCCCTCTCTCTCCCTCCCACTCGGTCTCTTCTCTCGCCAGCTGGACACCGTCTTGTCTGTGCCTGGCCTCGATTTACGAGACGCAATTGTCTCGATGCTAAAAATGATTGCTATTGGGTTTGAACAGTAATGGTGATTGCTGGCTGGCTCCCACCACACCTGTGCACCCTCATGTTGCTCGTTTCTGCTGCATTTGTTCCATCTAATCAGGAATGTGGCGGACACGAGGAGAGGTTTAACCATCAGCCGGTGTGAGAGGCTCTGATTGCTCTTTGCTCCCCCTTGTCAGAGAGCACTTAACTGAACCCAAAAGAAATCCTCCCTACAGTCCTGTGCATTTGCAGACTCAAACTGAAAGGTCAGAACTTCTCACGACACCACTTCTTCCTCTTCCTCTTCTGTCGTTTGCAGTACGAGTGCGGTGCAGCCTCCTCCGCTGTGGTTCGCAGTGGTGATGGAAAGCAACTGGAAGTGGGAGGAGCTGGAGGGTCAATAGTCAAAGACGTGTCAAAGATAAAGGACATCGGTGAGATGAAGATGCTGGTGAGTGGACTCGCTGCTGCTCACTCACTTCTTAAGAGGAGACTCCCTTCACCGAATATGCAATAGAGGCATTATCTTATGAAATATAAAATTTTATGTGGACCTTTTGAGTAATACGTTTTTGAACCCCTGAAATATTGCTTTAAGAAACAGTCCCTATGAAAAGTGTTGACTGTGTGTTCTAAAGATTATCCAGAGTAACGGGGGACAAATCTCAGAAACTGATACTTAATAAAACGAAAACTGTCTGCATGCTGGTTACCGCTACTGCCAAGTAAGAAAATGTGTATTTTTGGGGGCTGAACCGACCCCTTTAAGTCTCACATTTACACATCATTAAAATCCTTCAGTTCCTGCCTCCTGATTTAGATCTTCCCATAACACATTTCCCACCTCTTTACTGACAAAGAAAAAGAGGAGTCTCACAACCCACCGCTGGCTCTGCGTCGGCCATCAGCTCCTAAATCAGACATAATGGTGGAAATGAATGGTTTCCCACAGCGGGCGAAAGGGGAGTGGAGAGCAGCTGAGTGACAGCAGAGCAACAGTGTGGGAGATCCTGCTGACCAGAGTGTTTACTCTGCGGACACTTTCAGCGGGAGATGTGAAGGGGCTCGGCTTCGGCTCAGACAGGATTTATTGCCCTCCGTGTCCTCAGTTATTAAGTACAGTCTTTCTGAGCGCCTGCAGCGTCATAAACGTCTTAAATCTTGACACTGATTCTGCAAATGGAGAGAGAGGAAATAAACCTTTATCGGATGTTTCTCATGCAACCGTTTTGCAAAATGAGACATCAATAAAGAGACGAAACAGGAAAGTTATGACTCAAGTAAAAGCACTAGGTGATTCCAGAAAACGACCTCCTCTTCCTCCACATTAACATCCATCAGCGGTCGGACCACAGCTGACACCGAACCACATCTATAACAAACACGTTTTTTTTGGTTCTCATTTCCGCGGCCATAGCTCTAACTCCAGCTCTCTTTAAATAAACAGCGAGCCTCTGTAACCACAGCAGAACTCTCCCAACATCATCTACTTTTCTCTGATACGCAGCACACACAGTCCCCAGCTCTGCTCAATCCGGCCTGACGGATGAACAGCACGGCTTGATCTGCTCTGTTTCCTCTCTCGCCTGTGATGGATGCCTCGGGTCCTGTTTCTCACTGAGACACAACACGGCCAAACAAACAGATTGCAGTGAAATCAGCCCTGACTCAGAAATGTATATAATAGAGCAGGCACTGATGGGGTTGTACGCCACTACTCGCAGTACGTCCCAGACCGCACTGATCATTATCATGCCCGGGAAAAACGCAGGAGTTAGTGACTCGACCAGGTTTTGGGAGTCATCGTCAGCAGCCTGTGAGTTGTAACTCGGGTCTTCCTCTGCTCACATGATCTCGCTGAAAGACGAGCACGACCGCCCGGATCCCCATCTGGCTGTGACAGCTAATTGTTGAACTTCTGTGATTGCTGTAATTACTCACGGCAGGACGCCACAGCTTCAGACATGGAGGGGGGGGCAGGGATGCTCCTGGTTTAGGTTGTGGTAGAAGTAAAGGAACCTGTTTTACAGGTCAGGTTGATTTGCGTATAATCTCCATATCGAAAATTGATCAAATGACTATATGAAATGTGAAAGGGGGTGTTCGTGGTGACCAACCCACAGAGAAAGGAACATCATTACATTATTACTAACAAGAAGAAATCTGTGTTGGTGGGTATATTTGAATGAATAACCTTCGGGCTGCATGTCGTCCGTCTTTCTTGCAGATTTCAGAGCTCCAGAAGGAGCTGGCTGAGCTGGAGAAGTGTAACGAGGAGCTGGAGGACGAGGTTGAGATGAAGCCGGCTGCGTACATGGACGAGATTGCTGAGTTGGAGGTCTGAGAGCGAACTGATTAACGATTAATCATAGCCTGCAAAGGACCAGTGGTTTGGACTGATTCTGTCATTTAATCTCACCCTCTAATCCCTCCATGCTCTGTGTGTGTGTGTGTGTGTGTGTGTGTGTGTGTGTGTGTGTGTGTGTGTGTGTGTGTGTGTGTGTGTGTGTATGTGTGTGCGTGTGTGTTTTTTCAGTGTACTATAGATGAAATGCAGCACCAGGAGTCCGACTTCCAAGTGCAGATGAAGGAGCAGTGTGAAGACTACAAGGAGCTGCTCAGTGAGAAGATGGCCAGAGACATGGAAATCACTGCCTACAGGTCAGACAGTCAAAATGTACTCCAAACTGACTTTAAAATATTTTCCTGGGATTGTTTTAATCGCACTAATAGCAGTTGCTCGTCATCCTGGCGTTCAATAATACACCCGAAATAATACAAAACAAAAATCGGAACATTAACAGTTACAGATTAAACATCTATATGAAGAATGAACAGTAAAACGCAGCATAGACCAAAAAAAACCACAAAATAAACTTTAAAATTAGACTGAATTAATACATAATAACCCAGAAAGCACTGCCAAATATACACCGATCAGCCATAACATTATGACCACCTGCCTAATATTGAGTAGGCCCCCCTTTTGCCGTTCGGTTGTACTTAGCTCCTCCCTCTCGTGTGGCGACGGCCAAAATGCCAAACTCGAGGCTTCAAAACGGCAGTCCACAAACCAACGGGTGAAGTCACGCTGACTACGTCCACTTCTTATACACAGTCTATGGATAAAACACTTGGATTATTACATTAGACCATGTTACCAAGAACATATTGCACTTTGCAATTCGATGCTCTTTGTATTAGTAATCTATTTGATGTGAGTCTGAAGAAGCTCTGTATACAACAGGGAAGACTTAATTGATCTTTTCCTCCTAGGGTTGACTTACAGCAATAATTACATTTTATTAAAGACCTAATATGTTATAACAGATCATAATGTGTGAGTGCTGATGTAATTCTCTGAGCTGCCGTATATATACAGCACTATATACATACCTCTCTTTCACCTCTTAAACAGAGCTGCAGGTTATTCTTAAATGAGACCCCCTCAACTATATGTCATGTACAGCACGGTACAATTATACCAGAGGAGACAAGAAGACTTTAGGACAGTGACGTGTTAGCCAGACTGTCAGTCGACAGGATGACCGTGAACCAGCGCAGAGATGGACAGCCATGTCTGCTGGAGAACATGGAGGTGTTCGTTCCAACAAAAACACTGCACCAGGTGGTTTCACTGATTAGTTTTGTCTTCCCCTGTTAAAGGTGTCACAAAGTCAACCGCTGCAGTTTCTGATTGCAATTAGAATCTAAAGCGTCTTTCCTGACGATGTATTGTAGATTCCCGTCTCTGCGTTCATGGGGGGTCAAACGAATACAGACGTCCCCTGCGGTGTGCATTATTTAAACCTGTCGAGGAGAATGAACTGCACCTAATAACCCTGTGGATGATTTCATTAGATTTAAATGAACTTGATGCTCTGTTTGACATTCTTTACATGCTGTATGAGCAAATCACACAAAAAACACACGTGGAAATGACGTGTCCATTGTCACCATCTTTCCTCAACATCAACAAGAAGTTTCTGCGTCACCACGAATAATGCGAGGAGTATTTCCGCAAGATCCTGTGTATGAGTCCAATAATGTCAAAGCATCTCATATAGTGTCACCTGGACATCCACATTGTCCGTTATAAGATATTCTTGCAAACAAAGGGCTGACATCACGGTGTCACAGGAAACAGCTCCTGAATATGATGCAGTTTCCCGTTGGTGACCTTGAAGACGTTTCATGTCATTCCCTTCTTCCACTGAGGTTGTTTAACCATCTGCCGTCCTGGTATGTGGACTGACGCACTTTAACCACCTCATCCTGCTGCACACGGACTTCCTCCTGGTCCCCCTGCAATCGCAGTTCCGACTGCGTCTGACCCCCAGAGGGGCCCTGCTGCAGACCTGAGCTCAGACCCCTCACAATGCCTCATTAGAATGGGCAAAGAGGACCTCACATGTCAGCGCTGGGTGCTGGGCCGCCGCCAGCTCTTCTCCACGGCAGCCTGTTAATGTCAGCCGTCCCCCTTACACACATTTCCAGATTCGCCACAGTTTTAATTCCCTCTCGTTACCCGACAGACTGTCCCAAAGACATTTTAAGGCACACAGTTAAAGCCAACTTTCTTTTTTTTCTCTTTCCCTATTTACTGGATGTTTTGTCATCCGTGATTAAAACCATGAATAAGAAATGAAAATGGTGGTTGTTTATTCTCTCCGTGCCGTGACAAACTGTCTGTGCACAACAGACCCTAATGACCCCAGGCTGCCATTACCGGGTGGCTTATCGCCTGTGAAAGCATCTCGGAGCAGTTTCGGCAGATGCTCGCTGCTTTTTCTCACTGCTAATGTGAACCATATTACACTGTAATTCATTCTGCTGTTCATTGTGGTCGGCTCACGCTGCTGCATGACTCAGCAACAAGTAGCTCAACCTGGGACCAGATCCTTTTTAGTAAAGTGCAGTCGATGAGTGTACTGCACAGCAGGTCCTATCTTAAAGCTGCTATAATCAATATTTTTATATTAATGAATCAAAGGAATCCCATCGGTGCTACTGAGCTTAACAGCATCTTTCAGTTCATTGTTTTGGATTTCTGGCTCACAACTTTACAACTTTGGCTCACTCTCTTCTCTCTCATCATCACCAGCGTTTCCAGATGCAGCAGGCAGCTGTTTTCAGTGAAATAGCTTTAAAAACCCACTGTGTTGTTACCGGCCCTGCACCAAACAGAAGACAGACACAGTTAGCAACTAGCTTGTGAACATAGTGAAGTATTTAGCAGATAAGACAAAGCAAGTTTTTAGATAGCACAATACATTCACATCGGCAATTCAAAGGGCTTTTACAGGTGAGCAGATAAAAGAATCAAGGGTCAAGTATACTTAAATTAAGTGAACTTCAGTGCACTTTTTCTTTAACCTGGGAAACTTGGCCAACTACTGATTAGCAGCAGTACCTGTGAGTACTTCACCGTAGTCACTTTGTGTATTCGTGTGTTTCTCTGGTTCAGGAGTCTGCTGGAGAAAGAGGAGGAGAGGCTGTGTATCCTGTGACTTGATGCCGGAGAGTCAGACCTGCAGGCTGGAAGCTCCCCCTCACATGGATTAGAAAATAGACCAAATAGAAAAAACACACCGAGACCAGCGCTAGGATGAAGCTTAGGGTACCAAACGCAGCAATTTAAAGCAGAACTTATCATGACAGATTAATGCCGTCTGGAGGCCCTAAGCCGGGGCCATTGATAACAGGTCGCTGGCAGATGACCCCGAGACGCCCAAGAAAGATGGAGCTGTCTGAAAGAGGTGGGAGGACGAGAGGCTGTGGGATGAGAGTGTATCCATTCAGTGTCTGGCGGGGATATTTCCTTAAGTGGGGTTTATCTTTACCAGCTCACTGGTTCATAAATGTTTTGTCCCCTCTTTGTTGAACGAGTCCAAACACACAAGTAACAGCTCCGTGACGTCATCCCCCCATCGGATACCACCTCGTCCATCACTCAAACTCTGTCTGATTACCAGCTCTTAACCTTTGACCCCTTCCCTGTTAACAAACATATTGACAGCCCTCCTTTTAGTAACTTAAAACATCCCTCCTTCTCTTTGCTTTTACAGTCGTGTTTTGTTTTTACATATATATCTGACAGTCGACTGTGCTGTTTGCTTTTCAAATGGTTCATGAAGTTGTGTTTTTTCTTACAAATTGAGCACCTGGATGTTTCTACAAGGAAAGCCTGTGTGATTCATTATTCCTTCTTTTGAAAAGCAATGTCCCAATTTGCTGTTGTTTCAGAAAATAAGCATTCGGTAATACATTCCTCTGTAATCTTTTCCTTATTTTCTACTTTCAAGCTGTCTGTGATAAATCATTTTGGTTCCTGCTTCTGCACAAGCATCACAATGTGCTTTAGATTTAAATTAAATAAAAGTAGTTGCTTGAGAGATCACCTTGTACTGTGTGAAAATCTGTTTCATGAGAGCCGCTTGTGAATCTTAAGATGCGCTATGAAAGTACGCAGAGTGATTTATGTTCAGTGATCCTTCTTTCATTCATCTTCATGTTCGACGTGAGATTTGAACATTCCCAGCTATTAACGATCTCAAAGGCTTGTTAGCTCCGCCATAAAGATGAAAAATGCTGCTAATAACGGATCAGATGAGATTAGCCACACTCTGTGAACTCTGCGGCGATGAGGAGTTAGCCTCTGTAATAATTGAGTTCAGTGTCTGGAGAAAGGGCTGGGAACGGGCGGATACGGTGACTTGTTTAATTGTCCCGACATGAAACATGGCCAGCTCGCGGGAGGAAGCCGCGGTGTCTGTTTTCTCAAGGCCGCGGAGCTCAATCAAAACCTCAGAGGAGAGGAGGTAGAAGACGTTGTTTTCCTTCAGTGCTCTCCTCTATATCTCTCGAATAGAAAGCCAACGAACCGTCCAGTGTTCTGATCTCATGGGACTGCTCCGTCTCTGCCATGTGGTAAATATGAAAATATCGAAGAGTTGTGTTTTCCCACATTTATATTCTCAGCTGTGCTTCTTGGGGGGGAAAGGAGGTCGACTGTATGGAAATCAAGGAAATAGACCAGAATAGTAAAACTTCCTCATCCATCCTGCTCTTATAGAGCTTACATACATGCACACCTGCATTCAGACATATGTGCAAGAGATTAATGATCATTAGTCCAAGTAGCAAAAGTCAACCCATGCACAGAGCATGAACTTCTAATATTTCCTGGGAACGGGTGCAGGAAGAGACACATATTTTTAGGCCTATTCAGGTGTATTACTGTACGAAATATGTTCAACAATAAATATCCCAAAACAACAAAAGACATTTTGTGACCATGAAGGGGTTAAAGCTTCAGTAGGCAGTATATGTTTTTGGCATCATTGGGCAAAAAATTCCATAATAACCTTTCAGCATATTATAATTCAAGTGTTCTGAGAGATAACTAGACTTCTGCTCCTCCTCATGACTCTGTTTTCAGGCTTTAGAACATATAGCCCGTGACGGGAGACTTTGACCAATCACAGGTCATTTCATTGAGAGAGCGTTCCTATTGGCTGAGCTCCGACTGGTGGGCGTTGCTTGGTATTTCCTCAACTGATCTCAACATGGCTGCAGTTTTTATGCACCAAATATCTGGAACAAGCTCCCAGAAACCTGCAGGACCAACTCCAACTCTGAGTTCTTTTAAAACAAAGCTTCAAACTTTCCTGTTTGCTGCTGCCTTTAATTAAACCAGTTAATGATCTGATATGGCACTAGAGCTTTTACTGCTTTGTGTTTTAAATTCTATCCTAGCTTTTATTTTTAGCTTGTTTTTATTTTCTAATCTTTAATGTTTTATTGTTTTTATGTTTTTATAACTGACAATAAATAGTTCAACAATCTAGAGAACATCAACAACAACACATTGTAAGAAAGATTTAAATCTAAAATGTTCTTTGGGTAAAATAAAGCAAACCACAGGACACTTAGAAACCCCTAAATAATATTTTATACAAATACTAACACACAATAAATAACTTTCATCTTATGAGGCTAAAACTGTTAAATGACTCTTGTTTGGATTTGAAAATGTGTTAATCCCTGCAGCTTCTTTCCTAACACAATTAAGTATTTCAAAGACTTGATATTTGTGAGTGAGGTGACCTCTGTGCTCCTCTGTATTCCTTTGCCCTCATCACACGTCCTTGACAACTGAGGAAAAATGCGCATTAACCCCTCGAAGCTGGCCGGTGACACTGAGTGGCCCGGGGGCAGCGCCGTGGCACCTCTGCTCCTTGAAGCCGGACAATTTGATTTGAAGGCGGAGATTTTCAAAGCTGAGTCATGCATCAGTGGTCAGCCAGTGGCTTGGCCTTTTCATCCTGCTTTTTTTTTTTTTTTGCCTTGATGGTTGTCTGTGGATGGATGAGGGAGGGAGTGGGGTGGGGGTTGAGAAAACAGCCAAACCTGCCCAACACCAACAAACAAAGAAGTCACTGCTGGGAATAAAGCAGAGTTTGGTTCCTCTGGGTAACGTTTGAATGTTTCACGATGGTTTGCTCGTGCTGAAAGAAACCAATTCACGCAACATGTGCTGTGGACATAACATCCCATTAACTTCACATGGAGCAGGAATGTCTTTACATTAAGAGTGGCAGGGCCGGCGCTGATAAATTATGACATCCGAGCCGGTCGCATCAGTCCACATATCTTCAATCTGCAGCAGAGGAATCTGATTAAGGCCTGAGGTAATGGTGATGGAGGTCAGCTTGTGTGACTCAGCTCAGCTGTCACCTACACATAGGTATCCCTAAAATACTCCTGCAGGTTCACCCAGACAAATAAACACTGTCCTCGGTGAGGACAAAAGTGATTTTTTAAAGTCTCTTCATGGCAGCTTGGACGTAATGAACCAAGCCGGTGTTTAGAAAGTAAATAAATAAGAGAGGACGGGGCTGAATCGAGGAAGAAAATAAGAACAGTAAAAATATACAAAGGGGAGAGAGCTATTGAGAAAGTATTTCCTTAACAAGAGGGGAACAAATAATAAATTATGGGGCCCCTCTCCCTCGAGGCAGAACTGGCACGCCTGAGGGGTGAAGGAAGTGGGCATCCCTCTCTTTTTATTGGGGTCGAGGACAGTTTTCCACGGTGGGAGCATCACAGAGTCCTGAGAGAAAACTCCTTAAAGCTGCAGTGGGTAGAATTGGAGCAAACATGATCCTGTCTCCTATATCCTGACAGTAGTGCATGAGACTACTTGTAGTATATAGAACAACTTAAGTAGAGCTGCAAAGATTAATGGATTAGTTGTCAAATATAAAATTAATCGCCAGCTATTCAGTCATTTTTTTAACAAAAACATAGTAAAAATTCTCTGATTGCAGCTTCTTAAATGTGAATATTTTCTGGTTTCTTTCCTCCTCTGTGAAAGTAAACTGAATATCTTTGAGTTGTGGACAAAACAAGACATTTGAGGACGTCATCTTGGGCTTTGGGAAACACTTATTGACATTTTTCACCATTTTAAAGACCAAACAACAAATCGATTAATCAAAAAATATAATAGAAATAATCGACAGATTAATCAACAATGAAAATAATCTTTAGTTGCAGGCTAGCTGTTTCCCCCTGTTCCCAGTCTTTATGCTAAGCTAAGCTAACTGTCTCCTGGCTCTATAGCTTCTTATCTACTGTAGCCTACACACATGAGTTTTATCATTTAAAGCTGCAGTAGGTAGAAATGGAGCAAATATGATTAAACTTTTTTTTTTTTTTTAAAAGGTCAATATATCCTGACAGTAGTGCATGAGACAGGTAATCTGAAAAAAATCATGTTCCTCCGGTGTCCTCCGGTGCTCCTAACGGCATCTGCAAGATTTCACAGACCGGAGGAAAACAACCAATCAGAGCCGAGCTGGAGCCTTGCCGTCTCTGAGCAGCTGTCAATCACTCGCAAACTCCAATCAAACGGTAAACTAGGCAGCGTTGATCAAACATGAATCAATATTCTATTACATTAATGCCTATTTCTCTCCTCAAATGTTTTCAGAAACATCTTGTAGTGTACTGTTTAGTTGTAAAATGAGAAAGTTTGCGATCCCACTTGAGGAAACATTAAGCACCGCCCACCAGCCATAGCACAGCCAATAGGAACGCTCTCTCTCTGAAATGACCTGTGATTGGCCAAAGTCTCCCGTCAGATTTTTTAAAGCCTGAAAACAGAGTCATGAGGAGGAGCAGATGTCTAGTTTTCTCCCAGAACACTTGAATTACAATATGCTGAAAGGTTATTATGGGATTTATGCCCAATGATGCCAAAAACGTTCTGCCTACTGAAGCTTTAAAGGAATGCTTAAACACACAAACACACAGTTTATATGCCATGCAATGCTGAATGAAGATGGTGGTAGTGTAGACTGCATAACCCCAGCGTCCCCCATCATGTCATCGCTGTAGTTTCTGCCCTCCTCATATCAGCAGTCCCTCTTGACTTGTATAACTGAGAGGCTGCTGACAGCCGTGACCCCACATTTACCCCGCGCTCCCCCTCGTGTCCGTCCCAAAGCAGGTGGCAAACACCCCCCAACACGGGACTCCCCGTCTTGATCCGACATCTAATATGAAATTTTTGACACCTTTATTTCTTGGCAAACACTTCAGTACCTTGTGATGATGGGGAGATAAAGCAAAGCAGCTTTTTTTTTTATTTCCCCAAACTCCACACACACACACACACACACACACACACACACACACACACACACACACACACACACACACAGAGGGTTAGTCTCGGCCAAAGTTGATAAAAGTTTCTCTTTTTGTCCCAAAGCGTTCAATTAATCAACTTCACAGGGCGTTTGCTGGATGGAAGCGGATAAAAAGTCTGGGCTACAGGAGAGAGAAAACAGCCAGCCATGATTTGTATTCTGCTGCAGTGGCTTTCATACCCATTAAAGGATGTTAGCATCTTTTTAAGCGTAGTGACTTTATTGTCAGCTTAGGGCTTACACAGATCCAACCATTTGCTGTATTGGATTCTTGGCAGATGGCCTGCGTGGATCTTGGCCACCCTTGAATGTAGTTCTCATGTTAAGCTTTGCCTTGTCAGTAAATGGGCTGCTCCCTGCACTTATACTCTACACACAGGACCGTATGTCTCCGTTGTAATGGTTTCTTATCAGCTAGGAAAAAAAATCATATCGCATAGCTGCTGCTGCCAGAGGCCCTCCCACCTACTGCAGCACTTAACCTGATTATTTTTGTGGAATTTTCTGTGTTGATAGATAGGGAACTGTGATATAAGTGCATGAATACACTATAAGGATGAATTTGATTGAATTATATTGTGTACAGTGATCTCTTATAGAGTATAAGAGAGTGAAGGACACATATGTGAGTTTGCAGACCACCAGAAGGGCTTTCAGTTTAACATAATGTGCTATAATTTAGGGCTGCAACTAACAATTATTTTCATTATCGATTAATTTGTTTATTATTTTCTGGTGAAAAAATGTCAATCAGTGTTTCCCAAAGCCAGAGATGACGTTTTCCAATATCTTGTTTTGTCCACAACTCAAATATATTCAGTGTACTGTCATTTAAAGGGACTGTATGTAAGTTTTTATACGTATAAAACAAATTTTAAGTTGTGTGAACAGGTTGTAACCAACCTAAAAAATTAGACCTTCATGCGCGCTCGCCAGTGCCTTTACTCTCTTCAGCTCGGTTAGAAAAGGAGTCTGCTAACGCCAACAAACGACCAGACCCCATCACAACTCAGAGTTCAACACACACTCTGCGGAAGCACAAAAAACAAAGTTATATCTAGTGAAGTCCGTCTTGCAAAACAGGAATATGACCGACATCGGGGGGGGAACTAGGATCAACATCGACCTTCGATTCATGGAGGGACCTCAAAACGGACCCCGAGTTGGCAAAATACCTACTGGACAGGTAAGCTCACATTACTGCCAAGCATGCAAAAAATATAGTGATATTGTGGTTTAAGCTGTCAATCACGTTCAGTCTTGTTTGTGTCGCCTCACTGTTTTGACCGATGTTCGCTCGCGTCTATGTAGCGTGAGCACAAGTGCGAGCAACAGGACGCTGACTGTAGTTGACTTAACGGACACGTGTGTCAATGTTAACAAGCAATTTCTGATTCTTACGTAGAGCCCCTTTGAGAAGCTGGAATCGGAATTTTCACGCTTTTTTTTTTGTGCATTATCGTGTCATTTATACGCCTTTTTGTGCGACCAGGCTGGAGTGACACATTTTACATTACACATAGTCATTTGATCAATTGTTTATATATAAAAATATTGATTAGTGCAGCTTTAAATCAACAAGAAGGTCATGTTTTGCTTGTGAAACGTTTTTCTTGTTACTACCCGTTGACTTATTTGAGCCCATAACCAATTCCTCTTCCTGTGCCTCTTGAGGACGTGGAGCCAGAGCACCAGTAGTCCAAACTATCATAATTTGTGGCTGGGAGTAAGAAATCACACGTGTCACAGTTTATGTCGGCAGTCGTAGCCCGGAGCAATGACTGCTTTTTTAGAATTTGGAACAAACTACGAAATCATTTTCTTTGTGCAGCAGTCATTCATCTTTTTCACCAGACACCCAGACATCTCAGGTCTGCTTCCTCTCAAACTGACGGGACCGGCAGGTAAGCAACATTTTCCATTCTTGGATCACATGTGGGGTTTTTAAATTATACTTTAACATACATTAAAATGTAATCTGCTTGTACGTTGACATGATTTTCCACATCTTGAACTTGAATCTGTGTCTTATTTGACAAAAACCTTTCCGTGCATTGTGAAGTACAACAACATATGGACCAATCTGAGATTACGTTGTGGTGTTAAGCAGGTTATCCATCAATTAAATCTTGGAATTGTCTCGTGCGTTATTTACAATTTGGTAGGACAGCTCAAATCCTCCTACTCTTTCTCTGAAGTAGGCTCTTTGTTCAGCTTGTCTCCTGAAACCTTTCTTCATAAGTGACCATTAAATGGATGGTTGAGTGTTCAGCCACCAGTGAGCCTCAGTAGACCTGCTACGGGGCGTTATTGCCCTTGTGCCGTCTCACCTCAGAGGCTCACCAGAGGACCTGTCAGGCCTGCGATGTTTTACAGCTCAGTTTGCAGACAAAACACCTCACAACCAAATCCCCTCAACAACATCTGCTGCCAATTTAGCCGAGGCATTCCTGCAGTCTGTGCTGTTTAATATTCACAGGGGTTAGGATCTGCCGGGACAGGGGTGGACGGGGACGGTGGGGGGGGGGGGGGGGGGGTAGACCAGCTTCTACAAGCCTTTGGTCCGCGGTCCAGACACGGTGAAAAATGAGGGGTTAACAAAGAGTGAGCTGGAGCAGGGGTGGGTTAACTGGGCTAATTTGCAGGGATAATAGTGGTGCTCATGGAAGGCCTTTGGGGAGCAGCAGCGTGGAACACAGACCTGATGGTGCAACCACACAGGAAGTTTACAACATGGCCAAAAATGTATTTAATCATCAAACAAGCAGCGAGGAGCTGGGCGGCACGGCCAGCAGCCGGCCTGAAGATGAAGACAAATGTTTGGACAAGGGGGCCCGACCAGATCCACACCTCCGAGATGGAAACCACTGATTTTATTGGCCAACTCTAAGCACAACAAGTCAAAGGTGCATATTTTCTTCTACTTCTGCCAGTAGCCTTGAGCGAGATATTAACCTTATACAGTACTATTTATGTGTTTTTAATTATTCTCATGTGAGTACCCAACAATAAACTTGGATGCATTGCAACTTTTATAGGAAATTACTTGTGAACAGTAGAACTAAAAACAGTCTTTTATTAGCAGTAATCAAAGTATCCTGCATACATAACATACACATATGTGCTGCCTGACTGAGTTAAGAGAGAGTAATAACCCAGTTAATTGATAATTAGACTCATGGCCTCCTTAAATATGGCCGCACGACGTCCTTGTGAATTTTTATGGATGTATCCCAGGCTCTGCTATCTTTAGAAACAACGGAAATTCAAACCAGTTTCCTCCTCTTCTGTATTTCTATGAGAAAATATATTAAGGATATACAATACCTTGCAGAGACGGGAAACCTTAATATGATAGCAATAATATACAAAACTTAAAATACTGAAGTTCAACCGTATTTGTTTCAGTGGGATGCCGTTCTCATTTGTGGGAATATTTACTTTTCCATCATGTACAGAAGCTATCAATAACTCCCTCGTTGTTTTTGAGGTGAAATGGCATTTTATGTGAAAATAAATTCGGTCTATATTTTGCAGGACGTGTCCTCGTTCCCACCCCGTTGAGAGGATGGTATTTCAGCCGTTGGCTGTCTAATGACTCTCTGAAAGGGTGATGTGGATCGTGCGACACCTCCGCTGCTCCCTCACTAAAGGACACCCCTCACCATGGCAACTGCATAAACATCTGTCTCCCCCATTCAAGAGAAGGTCTCCAGGGAATATACAAGGCTGCAATTTATTATATATAAGAGGAGACCCAGCCTGTGTTTATGTCCGTCCACGTATTGCTGCTTAGTGGACCGAGAGAGAGCTACATGTGATAATGAGGACATCAGATTTCATATTTATATAAAGTGCCTGTGAGATGTGAGATGGAGGTAGTAGGAACTGAAATATGCTTATTCGCTGTCTTGCCAAGAGTTAGATCGATACCACTCTTGTGTCTGTACGGTAAATACACAGCTACCTAACAGCTGGTTAACTTAGTTTAGCATAAAGAATGGGAACAGGGATGGGAAACGGTTAAAAATGGCAAATTCATTTCCATTTTGGCACTTTTTGTACAAATTAAACAAACAGGATATAACATGTTTTTTAGAGTTATAGTTATTTTTTAACTTTACACAGAGCCAGGCTAGCTGTTTCCCCCTTCTTCCAGTCTGTTTACTAAGCTACGCTAACCGGCAGCTGGCTGTAGCTTCATATTTACCGTGAGTGGTATCGATCTTCTAATCTAACTCTCCGCAAGAAAGCAAATAAGCGCATTTAAGCCTAAAGGCCTTTGTGCACCAAGTCTGTATTTTTGTCCGTATTTTTGTCCGAAATTGTTGCACGTTAAAAAAAAAAAAAACTCACGTTGTGTCAATCATGATTACAAACCGACTCCGAAACTTTCGTCCATCATTAAAGTTTTAAGAACAGGTTTTGATTTTCTGTGTTTTTTTGGCATCCGTCAACAGCCAAAAAGAGGGTTGTTTGACCACTCAGAGCCACCGTCTGTACAAACGTCGTCCTCCAAAATGGCATCTGATAAACATTCACTTGTAGTTATTAATTTTACATTCCATTTCTGCCAATAGATCCCCATGAAATGTTCCACACTGTTCCTTTAAAATCAAGCAGTTTGCTATTTTATATAGAATTCATCGTCTGTATGTTGTCATGTTTTCCATCCAGTGACCTGGAATTAAAACCGTACAGACATTTCTCATCTTCAACTTCATGTAACATTCAGGATCCTCATCTTGTAGTTGTGTCAAAACACATTTCAGGGATGTGTTGATACGTGGCATCCAAGAGCCGTCCACACTCTTTTAACGTGTTTTACATTCCCACATCATGCCACGCATTACAGCGAAGAGCATGTCGGCGTGATGCTGACAGAGTCCCTAAACATTCACAGTATACACACACATATAAACAAGAGTTTGTTCATGCTGAAAATGAAATGAGTTGATGGAAATGCATGCAGTGGCCTCATTTTGACAATATGATTTATGGCCGAAACACCATTAAGTATGTAAGTAGTGCAATTGAGGTGCAGGATTTGAAAATGTAGAGTATTTCTCTTACGCATGTTGCCCGGTAATACTGACGCACACGACTTTGTTCATATGAAATGTGCTGTAAAGTCTTGTTAAGAGCAATGACCTTCCAAACAAAGTAGTTTTGCATGGGCAGAGTTCAGGTAAAAGTCATTTTGAACCATGATTTTTATGCTAATGAGTCCCATAGTCTGATAAATGCATTAAGTATTTTTCTAACCCTCAGTGGAAAGTAATTTTGATTGTCTGTTGTTATAAAAAAGTTCTACGTGACCATTAATAAGCTGACAAAAAAAAACACTAGTCGATTAAAACCACAGAAGGAGCAGCCGATCTCTATCTCCGAGCCTCAGCTGCGGTTGGCTCGTGCCTCCGTATATTATATCTGGACTGTAAATGAAGCATATCTAATGGGATAATAAGCTGTCAGATATCCAGGTTGTAGCACAGAGCTGCTCTGTTTATTTCAGGAGACGCTGACTGCGTCAAAGAGCCAGAGGTTTTTTCAGACGTCCCTTTTGTTGCCTTTTGAGTTGCGTTGTTGTTGGCACGCGGTGAAAGGTCTGTGGAGAGCTGCCAGTGTGGCTGAAGACGTCATTACAGTGTGTGTTTCTAGTAAGCTGTGACTTCCACTGAATCAGACAAACAGTGACAATGCTACTGTGGTTTGGACTGGTTTGTTAAAGTTTATCTAAATATATTTAGGCAGCCGCTAAGAAAGATTGTCCTTTGAACCCAGAACCTTGATCTTGTGTTCAAACCCAGCAGATAAATACCCTGCTGAGTACCTTTGTGCACAATCCTGTCTTGTAGAAATTACCTTTATATACTACTAGTTTGCAGCAGCAAATACATTTTGTCATGGCCTGTCTACCCTTTTGTTCCAAACTGAAAACAACTATTGACTTGATTGGCACAAAATGTATTCCAGACATTCATGTCCCCCTCAGGATTAACTGTAATTTCATTATTATTACACTTTCATTATCCTCTAAACTTTTAATCGCACCCCATCATGAAGTCCAAATTCCAGTTTGGTTTATGATAAAAAAATACCCGTTAGCTGCACTGTGTGTTTAGTGGTAATTAACAAATCTTAGCATTACACGCTGAACTAAGATGATGAACACACTGACTAAACATTATACCTGCTTAAAGCTTCAGTAGGCAGTATATATTTTTGGCATCATTGGGCAAAAAATTCCATAATAATCTTTCAGCATATTGTAATTCAAGTGTCCTGAGAGATAACTAGACTTCTGCTCCTCCTCATGGCTCTGTTTTCAGGCTTTAGAACATCTAGCCCGTGACGGGAGACTTTGACCAATCACAGGTCATTTCATTGAGAGAGCGTTCCTATTGGCTGTGCTCCGGTCATGTGACCGGAACTTGGCGTTCCTTCAACAGATTTCACAATGGCCTCCGCCGCACAAACTTGTGCTAAACCGTGCACTACAAGATGATTCTGAAAACATCTGAGGAGAGAAATAGGCATTAACGTAACATAATATTGATTCATATTTGATCAGCGCTGCCTAGTTTAACCGTTTGGTCGGAGTTCGGGAGTGATTGACAGCCGGCTCTCAGAGACAGCAGCTGGTCAGCAGACCTCAGATCAGCTCTTACTGCTTGTTTTCCTCCGGTCTGTGAAATCTTGCAGATGCCGTTAGGAGAACTGGAGGACACAGACGAACATGATTTTTTTCAGGTTACCTGTTTCATGTACTACTGTCACGATATAGCGACCGTTTTATAAAGATAACTTTTTTTTAAATCATATTTGCTCCAATCTCGCCTAATGTTTTTTTAAGATGATGTGTAGGCTGTCAAAGCAGGTGGATACGGTTAGAGAAAGATCATGGTGTTGGTTTAACATTTAAAAAGTAAACCACTTGAACTGAGCATGAATTAATAACATTGTTAAATTGTAACTGAAACCACAATCTTTCCCCAACTTAACCTTTTTGTTTCAAAAACCTATCTGCACGGGGTGACCTTTAGTTCCCCCGGTGGAGCGTGCGCCTCATGTAGATCTGTAGAATCCTTGGCAGCAGCCCGGGGTACGAATGCGACCCGCGATCCTTTGCTGCTTGTCATCTATTCTCCAGCTGCTATAATAAAGGCAACAAAAGTCCTAAAAAATAATCTTAAACAAAAACGTAACTGCACCCAGGTCTCTGCTTTCCTGCCATCCCAACCACCTTCCCATGACTTCTGTGTGATAAACAAACATAATACTTCCTTGACTTCAGAAAACGTTGCCAGTAATCATAATCATGACAGCAATTAAGTTTCCTTCAAAACACATTTGGCAAACACGCAATAGCAGTAAACAACAGAATTTATAGGAGACAGGGTTGTGCGTGCGTCCTTCTTTACTGTGCCAGTCTGGCTTGAAATGAACTGCTCTGACACAGAACAATAATCCCCCGAATAAGAAGACATGAATGTGACAATGACGTTTGTAAACTGACGTGTTTTTATGGGATTATTTCCTGCAGGCGACTTCTCATTTCTTCAGGTGACTGACAGTGAGAGAAGTGCAGTATAATGATATGAAAACAGGCTTTGACAAAATTAATCTTTTTCTGTGATGACTCACGGTGCTTCAGATATTTTGTCAGTGTCACTGTGGTTTTTCATGCTGCACTCAAATGAATGATGCGTTCTTTTTAAGGTATGTCGACAACCAGTATAATGTAAAGAGAGCGTGAGCATCAGTATTATCCGTTAAGGAAGCCTCTGCTTCACTAGATAGTGCTCAGCGGAACATGACAGGAAATTCGGGAAGGAAACAGATGATGTCTAGCAGAGGTCGTGAGTTGGTTTTGAACCCGTGATGACAGGAACACATGGCGTTCACCTCCAGCCCGCTGAACCGCACACACTCGTAATTTATCTTTGAGTTGAGAATGTGCCACTGAATTTCTCCCTCTATCTCTGCTAAGCCATGTGTTTTGGCGAACACATGCTTTGGGGATTTTCAAAGTGCCTGGTCTGGTTTTATAGCGAGTCCCTCTGGAATGAGATTACTGAAAAAAAAAAAAAAATTACAGGCTGATGTTAGTCTAACAGAGGTCATGTTTACATGAGTGGAGTAGCTGTTGAAGCGATGGCCCCGTGTGGGCCAACTGAGCTATACGAGTCAACTCTGGTCAACATGAGGTACATTTATTTTCATCACACCCCCTGGGGTCATTGAATGTAACTCATCTGTGTTTAAATTCAAATAATATTGGACAATTACTGTGAAATTACATATAAAAAGTATGATATCAGGGGGAATATCATTAGTAAGAGTCCTGAAATATTCTCTGTGTTTAGCTAAAGTGTGTTGACGCCCACACATCTGACCTTTTGAGATCTGACTCATGTCAAATAATCTCTAATCCAGAGTCATCCTTATCAGTCAGTGTGTACACTGGATATCCCCGCTGTGTTTCCTGACCTGTGATTGGTTGGCTGTGTGTTGATCCATGTGGTCTGTAATGTTTACCTGTTGCAGGCAGACATTCTCCAGGAACAGCAGGAACACGTCCTGGCTGGACGTCAGCTGCTCTGTGTACCCGCCGACACCCATCACGGAGTGGACAGTAAACCTTTACCTAAACTACCTAAACACCTAAACACAAGTCATTAACTGTAAACAACAGCATGTTTAAGTCAGAAAGTGGGTTGGTCAGTTTGAAAATGTATTATTATTTATATTTTTATTTATATTTATATGTTGTTTGGACGATTGTAATAAAGTTCAGGTGACTGATGAGCATGTCTGCTCCCTTCCAGGTCAGTTGTTGTCAGGTGTACAATAATTATTATACTTGTACAATAATGTGTCCTTAAATGCATGATTAATTTAACACGCCTTAGTTTCAGTTTATTGGTATGGAGCTGATTTGGAACCTGGAACCTGGATCTGTCTAATCGAGGCTCTGCAGAGATCTTGAGGCAGCCACTCACAACTTCTTAGAAACACTCTGCGACAATTTACAACTTAAGTTTGTTATATCAAACTATTTCATTTGTTATGGTTATCCGCACCGTTTGGTGTGGTTCATGATGCAAAAATGTTATCTGTAAACTATTTCCTTATATGCAAGGAAAGGATAGTTTGTCCTGTAGTCTGCATGATAAATACTGACCACAGTGGAGGCCATTGCAGTCAAGTTAAATTTAACTTAAGTCAGTTTAATCAAAATATGATTAGTCTCGACTGCAATTATTAGGTTAGTGTTGACTGATTCAGCAGATAAAATCATACAGTGTGATGTGTAGAAGGATACTAATTTCTTTTTTAAAAGATGATTTCTTTTGTCTTTTTGTCTTTATTAGGTGGACTGGACAGATAGACTGGAAACGGAGCGAGAAAGGGAACTACATGCAGCAAAGTCTCTGTCTGTTATCCTCATTAAGATTATTTTAAGAAAAAAGAAGTCGGAGTACAACAAAGATTAGTAGTATTTGAGCTGTTCTGTGACAATTACAAGATTTAATTGGTGGATAACCTACTTAATAACACCTCTTACTCTCAGTTTGGTCCATATGTTACCGTCCTCTACATGACATTACATTTATTTGTAAATGTCCATTTTCTGCTTTAGTCCAGAAACACGCAAGAATTAATGTCAAGACTAAACGGCTGTGAACATATAACTGTTATTGTAATGTACGCCCTTTGTTTTTTTTTGTTTTTTTAAATAATTGTTATTAGTATTATTATTATTATTTCACCATTTATCATTTACTGTAACATAATCATCCAGTCCATGTATATCCATTGAGTATTTATTTCTTTGCACTATATGTATTGTTTACAACATACAGAACACCTGACTTGATAGACGTTTTATTTCTTATTTTATTTTTGTTGCTTTTTTTATATATATATTCGTATAATATTTATATACATATTTTTTTTCACATATTTGTGTACATAACAGTACTGTCCATTCTTTACCTTTATTTGTAAGTATATTGAAAAAAAAAAGTCAAATTCATTGTATGTGCACACGTACTTGGCAAATGATTTTGATTACGTAATGAGAGTTAATTTGATTTATTTTGAATTATTTTACTATTGTTTGTTCATTAATATGTATGTATGTATACTGTATACCATGTATAGGTTCGTAGCATAACACTGAATATTTGTATGCATACATATATTGTTTTTAATAAAATATTGAAAACTCAGTAAACATCTTGTTAGGTTTGAATAATCTATTATTTATACATTTTTGTCTACATAATGCTGTTACAGTTTTTTAAGCTTTAGTATTTGGTTACAAAAAGTTACACTTTACTTGCTATCACAAATTTTATATATATATATATATATATATATATATATACACATACATACATACATACATACATACAGAGCGAGGAGTTAAAGGATTGCGCTCTTGAAACACAGTCAGCTATGGGAAGTCTTTATGCTAACTAGCTTTTCACAACCTCCTCACATGACACCAGATTCAGGTTAAAAACAGGGAAGAGGAAAAGTTATATGAAAATATTACAGAGCACAGAACATTAGAAAAATCTCATAAATATATATATTTTATATATATATATATATAAAAATATATATATTTATATATATATAAAATATATAAAAAATATATATTTATAGAAAATAATATATAAATATATTTATAAAAAATATAGATATATATTTTTATATAAATAAATATATTTTATATATATATAAATATATATATTAATGAGATTTTTCTAATGTTGTGCTCTGTAATATTTTCATATAACTTTTCCTCTTCCCTGTTTTTAACCTGAATCTGGTGTCATGTGAGGAGGTTGTGAAAAGCTAGTTAGCATAAAGACTTCCCATAGCTGACTGTGTTTCCAGAGCGCAATCCTTTAACTCCTCTCTGCTGTGTAAAAGCAGCTGCACAGGATGGATCCTGCTTCAACTACAGCATTTAATCCACTAGTTGTAGTGAGTCTAACTTTACCTCAGAGGGAGAAGATGAACATCTCTAAAGACAGACAACCAAAACAAACAGACAGACATGTTGCTAACCTGCTAACTGTTGGAGCTAACGTTAGCATAGTTCAAGGACAAAAAGGAACAACATACCAAGGAATACCAGATCATTTAACTACTGAGTGAGTGTTTCAATAACACAGTGTTGTCTTTGTCAATCTCTATATCCATATCTGTCACTTAGAGTAACTGTTTTAATCAGTTATAGTGAAACATTAGCTATTAGCAACACGCTAGGTGCTAATGGCTAACTGTTTGTGTCTTTCTTCCAAACAATAGAAAGAATTTGCCTGTTTGGTTTCTGTGAATTATAAATTAACTCTACAACAAATTATTTGTTTATTTGTCAGTCATGTAAGTAGGAACGGTTTATTATGCAGTCCAAAACAACTCAAATGTAAGTGTTAAAGGGACTGTTTGTAAGAATCAGAAGTTGGTTGTAACAACTGTGGCCGTTAAGTCAACGAAAGTCAACGTCCTGTTGCTCGCGTTCGCCCGCGTGCACGCGCTACGTGAAAGTGAGCATCCGTCAAAACAGTGAGGCGACACACGTCAGCTAAAAACCACAATATCACTCTATATTTCAGCTGCTTGGCAGTAATGTTAGCTGACCAGACGAAGGTCTCTCCATGAATCAATGCTGATCCTAGTGTTGGCTTTTCCTGCCTCAGCCTCCCGACCGCGGCCGGAGGGAACAGGGGAGACACCGGAGTTTTGGTCGGAGACGATAACGTTTCTCTCTGCAGAGCCCCGTCACTTCACAAGACACGGGAAACCTCTGTTGGTCTGGAGGAGCTGCAGCAGTTATTTCTGCACAAACATCCACTGTGCATTCACTAGATATTCTCAGAGCTAAACTAACTCTTCTGCAGTGTGGAGTGAGCGTGAGTTCACGTCTAGAGGTGGAGCGAGCTGAGTGAAGGCAGGCAGAGGAGCAGAGTACAGCAGAGACTCCGGCCACACGCGAGCGCGCATGGGACACCGACACAGGTGATTTCTACGTGTAAGAAGTTACAAACAGTCCCTTTAAGTTAAATTCTTGTTGGTCTTCTTTATTAATGTTATAACTTTCTCTACACAGAAACATGTGTTCAAGGAGATATCATGTGATTTCTGACCACCATTTTTGTTTGGATCATATAGATTTGCAACTTTTGAGATGGATTAAAACTCTTTTCTCTTCAGATGGTTGGAGGACTCTTTGATATATGCCATAAATGTGATTAAATTAGGTTTTTCTGAGATTTATCTTTCAGAAGAATGGATGCCTTAAGAGAACTGCCCGGTGTCTTTTGTGGTGGAAAAAGTTGCATAAGAATAACAGTGTGTTCCAATCCGCGTACTTCCGTACTTACACTTTTCAGTGCATAAGTGTGTTCACACTTTGAAGTATGGAAAAATGCAGTGCACTCAAAGCACCCGGATGCTGTACTCAAAACAGTCAAATCTTTTCACACTCAATTGTCGACATCTTGGCTACGTAGCAGAAGGGGCGAGACCACGACCACTATTCAAACATGTGGAAATGACGGCAGATGATGCAGGAGCTTTTGCGGTGCTGAACGACGTTACCTTATTTATGTCTATGGGCTGTGTAGATAACAGAATAAAACAATACGTAAACATACCGGTGCATTTTCAGCCAACAGGAGGACACATTGTAGGCGTAGGCGACGAAGTTGGAAACGTAATTTCCACTTTGCTTTCATTTACTGTGCATTCTTGATCAACGATGGAGGCAGATATTTTGGCGGGTAGTTGAAAAAAACAACAACCTGAAAGAGGCAGCAATGCAACACAAAGGAGGCCAGCTGCCGTAAAACCCCGACGAAGATATTTTGGTCGGGTAAAGAGCCGCGGTGAAATGTTGCGATCGTCATCTCCGGTCAGTGTGCCGCAGAGTATTCGATTTGAGACGACCCTACCCCGTTGAAATTCACGCACTACTCAAGTAAGTACAGAGTAAACAAAGTGCACTACATTGAAGTGTACTTCTGGAAGTACGTGAATTGGAACACACTGTTAGGTACAGTCTACTAATTGTATGACATAATTAAACTACATTATCTTCATTTAGCAGCTTACAAGAAGTGCATACAACAACCACCAACATTTTAAGTGCATCTCCTATAAAAGCAACGTGTGCTCTTTTCAGCATTAATCCGCTGGCCCTTGATCATCTCCTCCACCCTCCGGCCGTCCTGACTCATCTCTGCTGTGTCTCCCTGTGGCATCCACGGTCAGTGTGCCTTGTATATTGCTGATGTCTGTGTTTACTAGCCTTACACGCAATGTTAGCCAGAAATGTCACCTACCGACGCACACACACAATTCACACAACTATATTTGCATACGCAGAGATTTACACAGAAACACAGTAGTGGAGGAGAGAAGTCTTCAGGGTTTGTGTTTGATAAACAATTCAGTGGAGATAATTAGTTGATAAGACATCACTTTGATTTACTGCGGGGACTCGACTGCATCTATTGCCTGCAAGCAGAGCCTCACTCACAAGCTTTGTATTACCATATGTTGAATTTTTAATCAATTAACGTCCTGAAGGAGAAATGTGAAAGTACAGATTCGTTCCAGTGAGGATGTAGGGGCAAAGACAATTCTCTAATATTTGCATATGGCTCATGCTTGCACTCTTGTGCACAGTCTTAATGTGTGCTCCTATACGGCTCGAGCGACTGTCGAAAAAACTGCTGTCTGCCGCCTCTGAAGTAATTAGTAGCTCTGACCACTCAGACAGCTGGCCAATTAAATGTGCTCGTGGCTGCTGCTGCCGCTTGATGCGTGTTGGGCTTCACACAGAGGTGTAGATGGGAGGACAAACTCATCTCTCCGGTAGTGGGGGGAGAGATGCCAGGAAAGCTTGGCTTGTGTCTGACAGTGCTGTGTCTGTGTGCTTCTCAACTGGCTGTGCGAGCAGATAAGAAAGGAGGCAGAGGGAGAGCTGCTGATTCTGGGTTTATTCCACAAACCCCCCGCCTTCCCCCCCGGTCTGTCTTTCTCTGTGCAGCTGCAGGTCTGGGAGCTGACCTGCATTAAGACATCAGAAACTGCCTGACGGGCTAATAGGAACAGGTTTCTAGAACATCTTCAAAAGCTTGTTAAACTGTAGAGTTTTGGCCGTGATTTAAGGAAATCTGCTATTATGGTTTAAATAGAGTTCACCTAATCTGTGTTGGCAGATTAGAAATGCCTGGACATCGCCCAAGTGCTTCCTTGCAAACTGATGTCTCTATCTCCACACTAATATATTTATTAGACATGTACAAACGCAGCCTTTTTCTTATGATACTGAATGAATCATGAGCCAACACTTCTTTAGCTCTATTACTTTTCTTGCATTATGTTACTTTTCAATGCACTCGAGGATGTCATTAGCGGAGAGTATAGTATCGTGTGAAGATAAAAACATCATCTTTCCTTCTCACTCCTTAAACGCACTTTGTTCTTTTAACTTTTTGCACTTTTTTGTTGAAGCACGCCTAAAGGATTCTTTCTGTTTTATTGTAACCATTTTGCTTTTATTGTTTTCTGTAAACCCTCTGATGCTGATGGGAAAATAGCTCTGGTTTGGAGTGGTCTAGCCAGTGGGCATCTGACAGTGATTTGCTGATCCTGTGCAATTGCATGATGGCTCTCATCCTTAAAGGCCACAGGGCTCTGAGAGCCAGCCAATCACTTGCCCTCAGCACTCTGCTGTTGGCAATTATAGGTCAGCGTGTGTCACGACATCATTGTCTTCGCTTTGAATGGCTCAGTACCAGCTCCAGCGGCAATCAGTTATGTTTTTCTCTTTGCTATTTAAAGTGGAACCGAAATCCAGTAACAACATGACCGCTAGTTTTCTGAATCATTGTTGTTTGAGTTGTTTTAGGATAACGCTCCCTTGCCAAATTCCAGGCAAATGTGAGTGAATGCAATAATGAAACTTTGCTCATTTTCTGCTTTTAAAAATAATCAGTGTAGTCAAAATCACACATTCTTCCAGTTTGAAGCTTCCAGCATTGTTCAAGTAGATCTTCACCTTGATTAACTTGTGAGTTTTTATGGGAAAAGACCTGATTGCACAAGCTGAACACAAGTTTGAGTGTAAAGTTAACACTATCTGCTGTGTTGTAACTACTTAGTTTCACCACTTTGTTCTTTTGCATCATCCATACGGCGCCATAATTTAACTAAGTAGTCAAAGCAAGTTGTAAAAGACTGTGGTGTTTCCCCTATAGTGCATCACTTGGATAAAATGGTGGGGGGAAAGCCAATAATAACCAGGGAAGGAAATTAAGAGACCTAAAGTACAATAAATTATTAAAATGGAGAATGGAATGTATGCAATCATGTGTGTACCAGCTAACATGTTTGTCTGTTGCATCATTAATAATTCAACATTCATTTATTGATTGTTTCTGTTGTGGTTTGGTGGTTTTTATTTTTCTTACCAGTGTGCGGATGGCTGTGACGCATAAAAATAGTCATAAATGATAGAAAAACACAAACAAATGTCTCTGGAAAACGTCCATCTGGGCAAAATAATTCTGCCGAAGTCAACACCTAAACAGTTAGAGGTTTGTGACAAGCAACCACTTCTTAACAGCATCAAGTAAATGCAGCATGAAATCACACTGTGCCCTCATCTAATATAAATAAAAGTAATACAGCATGTAGATATAAAGGGATGTAGTCTGTCACACGCACTGTGCTCCCAGTTTTAATATCAGAGAAAGTATTCCTCTGGCTCCTTAGTCTCTCTCAGTTAATAAGGATAGACTTACTCCTGTTTGGGGGAGGTGTACATTTGTAATAACTTGTATGGTGCAGCCAATTATTGTAAGTTATAGAGTAACTCCCCTACTGTGTTTAACCTAGGTTAGATTTGAATTTATACATAGCTGGTTCAACAGCCTGCTGCATGGACATAATCTACGATTGTGTCTAAGGGCGCTTTCACCGGCCAACATTTAGTCCAATTTAATCAAACTGGTGCGGTTTGCTTGGGCAGTTGTGAACGCAGTAATCGTACTCTGGTGTCGGACCGCTTACAAGCAAACTGAAACGCAGGCTGCCTTTGTGGGCATTTGTTGAGATGGACACAGGTAAACGACAGGTTAACATGAGTGGGAGAGGACGGACTTTGACTTCTACAGATGTCCGATGTTTGCTTGACATCTGGGCCGAAGAGAACATACATGATATCTTAAATAAAGTCCATAAAAACAGGTTTGTAAAGTCATTCAAGATAAACTGAAGGAGATTTGTGCGCACAGTAGCTCAGTGTCGAGTCGAAATGAAGCAATATATCAAAGGTTGTGATTCCCTGCATAGAAGCGGCAGCTCTCGAGACAAAGAAAAAGATGAATTTGCTCCCTCGTACCAACACGCCCCTTAGAAAATAGTTTTTTTATTTGGTCCGCTTTAATTTGTGCACTGTGAAACCAAACCAGACTAAATAGAAAATGACACAAAGGTATCAATTTCACTCTGATTCGGACTAGCCAAACGGACTATGGCTTGTAAAAGCAGTCTAATTTTGACTACTTAAAGCTGCAGTAGGCAGTTTATATTTTTGGTATCATTGGGTAAAAATCCCATAATAACCTTTCAGCATATTGTAATTCAAGTGTTCTGAGAGAAAACTAGACTTCTGCTCCTCCTCATGGCTCTGTTTTCAGGCTTTAGAACATCTAGCCTGTGATGGGAGACTTTGACCAATCACAGGTCATTTCATTGAGAGAGCGTTCCTATTGGCTGTGCTCCGGTCATGTGACCGGAACTTGGCGTTACTACAGATTTCACAATGGCCATGCGTCACAAACTTTCTCATTTTACAGCTAAACCGTGCACTACAAGATGATTCTGAAAACATTTGAGGAGAGAAATAGGCATTAATGTAACATAATATTGATTCATATTTGATCAACGCTGCCTAGTTTGACCGTTTGGTCGGAGTTTGCGAGTGATTGACAGCCGTCTCTCATAGACTGCAGCTGGACAGCAGACCTCAGATCAGCTCTTACTGCTTGTTTTTAAAAAAATATTTTTTTTAATCCTATTTGCTCCAATGTCACCTACTTCAGCTTTAATAATTATATAAACATTGATTTGCTAACAGTGTTATTTATATGAATATTGGTTACTTACATTGATTAATAGCTTCCTTAATATTATTAGCAGGCTGAGACAAAACCTTTCAACATCTCTCAGCAGACTCGACTCCTTTGAGTGTCTTGACAGATCAGGGAAATACCTTGAGGGTAGTGAAGTGACTCGCGTTGTTGTCTGTCTTTGTGTGTGTGTGTGTGTGTGTTTGTCTCTTTGAGTGTCCATATGGCAAAGAGGTTTTGACCGTTAACGCCTTTGTGGTCGCATGGCAGCCCACAGAGCAACGCCTTCCTGACAGGGTCGGCTCAGCCCTCAGAGACGCGGCCTCTTAACTGGCCGTAACAAGATAATGACACCGCACGGATCCCCCCGATCAGCAGCAAATTGTTTCTTTAAATGCTTTGGGTTAGGGGAGAAGAGGAGTGGGCTGCTTGACTGACGTGACCTTGAAGGGATCTCCTCAACAATCTCTGTTAAGTGTTATCAGATAATCTGTGCCATGCACACAGCTGATAAACGTGTCGTTTCGGGTGAAACCTGTATGATCTGCTCTCTCACTTCCTGGCTCTGAGCGCGCTATATGGATAGATGTGTATGTAGTGTTGTTAAAGATAAGGCTATCGCAGAAAAACCTCAAGGACAACCGGACGCTTTAGATTTTTGTTTACATCCCACAGTATGTTGTTAAAAATATAACGTGTAGGAAGGCATGAGGAAGTTTTAATGTTACGAGCATCCAAACAATAGAAAGCATTCCTGTTACCAGTCTTTGCTCAATAAAACATTTTAGGCTCATGACAGCACAACACAATGGCTTCACACAGCTTTACTATGTCACATAAACTCCAGAGGGTTTCTTGTTTACTACCTCATATATGACCGTAAAGATTTCACTTAGCTAGTGTCCACGATTACCACGATTAAGAGAGAATGGCAGGGAGACCGGTGTCAACATTTCTCTGTGTGATACGAAAGGAAGTGTCCTCTTGGACCCTAAAGAGGACACTTGAAGAAGGGCTTAAGGTTAACTACCAGAGCAAAGGGTTAACAGTTTATATCCTGAGTCCATCCGTCATCAATGTGTAACGTTGTAATGATGGGAAAGTTATGACCCTTATTATATTAGCCTATGGGCCGGTGCACTCGCTTTGTTCCTGGCCTGTGAGCTAAAGCTAATGTGGCTAAGCTGCACGGTGTGTATAGAGTAATCCTGAAGGGGGTCTTGGCTTATTAACAAGGGACTGGAGTTCAGAGAAAATTCACTAGTCACCACTGTCAAGTTTTCTAATTGATGTTGTAAAAGAGCATGGGAGGTTAAGACTTACAGTAAATCCCAAACACATGTACAGTAGAGGGGAAACTCTTGGCAACTCATGCAGCTACTAGTTCCTTTCTCAACATGTCACCCCCATCCCAGCTTTGCATTTCTCTACCAGCTGCCCCCCCGTCTTGTGTTTGTGCTGGCTTTGTTTTTATGACCAGTCCAGTGATCCGTCGCCACTGCAGAGCTGCTGGTGTTAACACAGCTGAGGTGCATTACGCAGACTTGTTGTTCCTGCCTCTTACCTGGCTCCAGGCTCTGTTTGCAGCCAGGAGTTGTTTTGTGTTGTTCACTTCAGAAGCAGATGCAAGAATTCCCCCTCACACACACACACACACACACACCCACACACACACACACACACACACACACACACACACACACACACTTATTATGTAGTAAACAGTCTATAGTTCTCACAGTATTGTTTATTTCCCCCCTTGGAAAGCACAGTGACCGTCTTGGCACTGCAAACACACACCCTTTTAATCATCTACTTGTTGCTCTGTTTTACAGAATAACACATTGATAAAAAAAAATAATAAAAATGCGATCCAAACCTTTGCAGCACCTGCTCGTTACACGTGTGCTTCATTTTCAATCTGTATAATGCGAGTCTATGGAGTCCAGGTGTTTGAGCGACAGCGGTGAGCTGGGTAATATCCATCGTTGTGGGTTTGTCAGCGGTTCTGTGGAGCTTTGTTGGTGGTATTGCGGGAGAGCCGACTGCAGTAAAGGTTTTTATGATGTGGCAGAAGTTGATTCTGGGACTCTGTGCCAAAAGCAAGCCAGATGTTACTCCTACGGTCTGCATCTGTAGTATACATACTGTATATATATACATTGAAGTACCGAAGGCTCAGAGCACCACATACTTTTTCTCTCGCTGAAGGGATGTTGTCAATAATGTAAAGAACCTCGAGAGAGAGAGAGAGAGAGAGAGTTTTCAACTGTGTCTCATTATCCACAGTACCTCACTCATCATCCTGAAAGTTGTATTTTTTTCCTCACAACAAACCCAATATACCCACCGTCTGCTTCACCCACCCCCACCCTCCCAGCAGTGTACTGGTGGCTGGCAGGCAGTGACACACATTCCAGCTGTGACAGTGTACAGGGCTGGAGCCACTCTCGCAGATGGACCTTGAACTCTTTAAAGGGACGTCTGGCCTCGTAGTAATGCCCCACTGGCGGGCCCTCGCTGCCCGGCCACAAACTGTAACTCTATAGCCTCATTGTCACGCTCCATATCCTCCCGGTGACCCCGAGCCCAATTATACAGCTGACCCAGGGTTGATGATATAACCTTGGGCGTCTTTTGGGGGCTGCTGGGGCTCATGGGTTCACCTCGTGTCTATCATGACATGTCAGCTCTGTGCGTTAACCAGACACTTCCCTGAGTGGTCCCAGTGGGGCTCTGGGAGAAAGACTGGCTCCCATGCGAGGCCCAGTTCATTTCAACACATTGCCTTACTGAGCTTCTCTTTTTAGATAAACAATATAATGAGAAAGTATACATGATTAGAGAATCTTGGACTGGTTTATTCCAACTGTAAGTGTCCCAAATAAATGTGAAATATAAATGTAGACGGTGCGTTTTCCTCTGCTGTTTTCTTTTCTGATTATCCAGCAGTAAAAACAGGAGGAGCCTCCATTGTATGTAGATACGACATATATGAATGCTGAATCTTAGTGCATCTGGACGTATCCATCGTCTCCATGCATGCTCAGCAGCCGTGATGCATTAATGTGCAGCATGCTTAGTATGCACTATAAGCTCTGGAAAGGCTACCTGTCACTGGTGAAGTGTTCCTTAATGGATAAGGAGTTGATTTACATTTCCATGTGCATACTGCAGCGAATGAATTTCTACACAAGATTCAGCTGAAGGTAAAGGTTAATGGCCATGGCAGTCAAGTAAACATGTCTGTTGTAGAGTTTCAGGCCAGGTTCAGCCACATAAAGATAAAATACACAAACAACTGGGCTGACTTAAAGTCAAATATTTAAAAAATGTGAGTAAATCTTAAGGAGCTGAGCGCTTCTGTTGAGTAATGAGATGGCTGATCAGGGCATCCCATTTGAATTGAACAATTGTGACTCACTACTACGCTGTGCCTGGTGCAGTTTCACTTTGAATGTCCACTTTACATTTAACTCTATTAGAACAGTTTTACTATGCATTTAACTTCTATTCTAAAAATGGTTTCTGCATACTGGGGTCCCTAAACAGTCTTGAATTACATAAATTGGGTATCACTGTAAAGCTGAGACTCTTGTGAATCCAATGAGCCCAACTGTATTAATGTATGATGATGTTAGTCCCCAAAGAAGCCATTTCATATAGTGACTTTTTTTAATCAGATGGTGATGTGTCTGTGACAATGATATTTATAAAAATTGCAATATATCTCCTTGCTCACAGTATCGCAATATGTCAAAATATATTGAATTGTCAAGTAGTAGGGCTGGTTATCGTACCAATACCAGTCCCCTTAAAGCCCTGTCAGCACTGTTGCCATTGTTCATGTTGTTCATGTTGTTCAGACGTGTGCAGGCAGGCAATCCCGGCTACATGGGTTGTAGCTGTTGGGTTAGTGGACCAATCACACATCCCAATCAATTATTAAAGCAATTATGGTGATTGGCTGTGAGCAAAACCATACAAATAGTATTTTTTTTCTAGATCTGGGTACAAAAAGGATCGATTGCAGATATCTTTTGACTGGAGAAGTTTTGATACTACTTGATACTAGGTTATTTTGGCCGATACCGAGCCCTACTAAGTAGCATCACAGAGTCACTAACATGGCTGTAGACTCTATTTATTTTTCATTATCCAACAAAAAGAGACATGACACAATGTTTTCTTAAAATAAGATTTTTAATATTACTTATTATCATAAAGATATATTTACACACTTTACAGAAATAGAAAATAAAAACACAAAGCTACGCATGAAAGGAAAAAATAAAATAAGTACTCCAAGAGCTAAAGCTTATCTTTTATAAATTAGAAACCAAAAGTTCAAATATGTACACAGTATTTCAACCATTTCTGATACACTTGTTTTATTTATTTATTTATTTATTTATGTCATTTATTTTTGCCCAGTTCAACATCAAAACAGAGACAGGGACTGTACATTTGGCCTGGTGAGTAATATGAGCACACACCATAAACAGAATATAAGTTTCAGGAGTAATACATTGTCTTTTTAAATGGTATCTGCTTGAGACCTAGTAACACTGGTGCGATGGCGTGTAAGCCTACAGACTGCGCCTCTCCTCATATTGTTCTGACTGTCGCTGATCTCGGACACAGTGGTTACATAGATGGAGAATGTGTCGCAATCAAGGCAGGAGGGGCCTGTGCTATTCTGGGTGGAGGAAGTCTCATTTGAGTCTCCCAAGATAATGACAGATCTTAGTCATTTCCCATGGGAGATAAAATCTAGTTATCCTTTGGATTGCCCAGCCGGTGGAAATGTGTGAATGCATTGGATTGAATATCAGCCACTTGATCTTGCAGACACCCACTCTGAAGGCCAACATGATACAGTTTGATGGGCTTAGAGATTCACAAGGTAAAATCATGGAATGTGTTGCGTGCCAGCTCTGTTTCCATTTCCACAATGAGCGAAATGTTTGTGCCATTTTAAAGGAATTTTATCTGGTAGAGAACTGAGTATAGAATGATAATAGGATTAAGAAAAAAACATAAAAACCTTGTGTGATCTTTTTGTGTGTGGGTTGTGTCAATACCTATTGGGAACAGAGATCAATGTCTAAGCTAATATTTTAAAAACCTGCTGCTAGCTTATTCTCGTCTCCACCTGTTAACACAGATCTATCTCTCTGCTCATCCCCGCTCCGTACACACTCCCAGCCAAATGCATTTGGACAAAAAGAACTAAACACAAAGGGGGGCAAGTTCTCAGAACAAACATTTTTCTACCAGGAAAACATGCTAACAAGTGCATAGGAACATTACTCAGGCCTTGTGATGGTCACAGAGAAGAGGAACTGGAGAGGAAACATTGAGAGGATAGGAATCGTTTCTCTTGTGTAAGCCTTGCTGGAAAAGACCATTAAGGAAAATGGTTTCGCTCCCCGAGCATAATGTATTGGTTTACCATTTCAGTTTGAGCCTGGACGTGCTTGTCCTTCCACACCACAAGGCCCATTAACCTGATGTGCAGGGGAGGGCTGTGGGCGATGATCTACAAGAAAAGAACGCCTGAAAGCTTTCACGTGTCCACGACATATTGTGCTGCAGACTACTTTTCTATTTTGTTACATCCACAAAAGATACAGCTTTTCACACTGTATTCAAAAAGTAAGCTTTGGACAACCAGCTAGACAAGAATCAGACAAAAAAATTGTCACAATACACTGGAAAACCATTCCATACCAAGAGACTCTTGTTTTCAGGGTGTATTTTTCCAGCAGCATTAATGGAATTGCAAAAGTGCAGCCTTTGCGAAACCCATACAGAGAAGTCTTGGAGCAAAGCCACGTCTATTTTGTTGGGACTAGTTGACACCGGAGGCTTTGGATCAGTGGGATATTTGGCTTTTGATTTTTTTTTTTGGATTCAACTGATAACCAGACCAAGATTAAAGAGAGTACTTTACATAAACATTGGTTTGCTCTGGTCTCTGAAAGGGCAGCATGGCTGGTGCAGATGGTGAGGATACATTCATGAAGAACAGTGCGGATACAGACGTTGCTCGGCTCCGTAACAATAACTTCTGAGATGGGGAAATATTGATTTGAACCCCTTGTCATGACCCAGTCTACTTCCAGCATCCAAATCCGGCGGCTTTGAACTTCCATCCCCAGCTCATATCTTCCTACTATCTTCCCCAATAATACATGAGACATCCTGAGCAAAGCTGTCTCACTCCCGAGGAGCATTAATGAAATCTACATCTCTGTCTGGGAGGGATATGAAAAAATAATGGTGGAACTGAAATTATTACTCTTCACAGTGCCCTAAGATTTAATACATTTTTAATCAAGGTGATCTTGGCTGGGTGGATTACCACTGTGATTTTAGATGCTCTCTTAATAAAAGCTTCTCATGCTGGGACTGAGAACTGCTTTTTATTATACTATTTGCATGAGACATGGCGAGAGGGAAAAGGTGTTGGAAATCTAGCTTAACCTGCCAGTTGGTCAAAACTGACTTGAAATAGGAGTGTTTGCTGATTGAATCGCAGTGGATTGAAATCAGATTTTTCACCTAAAATCCGAATGAAAAACGAAGAAGAAGTTGCTTCGCACCACCTGATACACAACGAAAACGATTGCGTGGTGGCTGCTCTACAGGTTACAGTCCTAATATGTTACATGGTTACATACTGAATCCGCAGGGGTTTGAGGATTGGAAAAGGGGGGGAAGGGTGTGGTTTCAGTCTAAGCCAATTTAACAATGAGCTCAGACTAAGTGGCCCGGGCCAGCCTTGGGGAGATCCATCTGAGAAAGATTAACTCCAGGATTTAATGAGCGTAATGATCAAAGCCTCGACCACCTGTGCTGTGGTAGGGCCGACTAGAAAAGGCAACTGTACCCAACATAATGTAGGGAAAGGATCATGACGAGAATCTGGATACATGGCTATATTGGTGAATACATAGAGGGAGAAATATACGAAAATATGCTCATATAATATGTACTGTATGTTTGTGTTTTGTTAAATAAATGCACAAAATAGACTGCTCTAGTACAAGCCTCTATCACAGCACCCTGAGAAAAAAGACAACTACTTAAACACAGAAATAAACAGTAATATATTCCAGTATGATGGAAAGGCATAGCATTTCGTTAGTGAAAGATATCGGTCAAAGGGGTCAAACCAGCCTTTATGCTGAATATTAAAACAGCCAGAGCACTAGTGGTAGGCTGATCATGGTGGCATATTAACTGAGCTGCTTTGAAACGGTTTCTTTTTTTTTTTTTGGTCTAATTTAACTTGTCCTCCTCGCTAACGTCGTCTCGCGTGGGAATTCCGTTTTGCAGAAATTTTAAAATGCATAATGTGTCAGTGTATCAAGACTTCAAACAAGAGGTAATGTGTTTCTCCCTAACCTTTCGTTCCTTCGTTCCTGGCAGCATTGTGGAGAAGGTTATTATTTGGCACTTCATTAAAAGGCGAGGCAGCCTGTCGGTAGAGCAGACCGCCCCTGCCAGTTAACAGTCGTGTAGAGCAGCTGCGCAGGGCAGCAGTGTGGTGAGAAGGCTGGGGGATTGGGGACAGGATTGGGATTGGGATTTGGGGTCAAAGGACTCATCCAAGGTGGGACATGTTACAGTAACCTTGAGCACGTCAGTAAACCCCCCCCTAAGGTGTTAATGAGTTCAGAAACACCAAAATAGCTTTGGATTAAAGAATCTCCTAAATGAAGGAATTATTCTGTCACTTAAATAGATTGTTTTGACAATATGTGCTCTCTTTTCAGTCCAACTTACCTTTGCATGTGGACGTACTGTCATTAGTACAAAGCACCATTAATAATATGTCATTCAAATGTCTTCCATTTTAAACACCTTGAATTCCTTTTCGCAGCACACATCCAGAGTATCATAAGTGAACTTAATATTGTCAACTATTCAAACTGACACTGCCCTTCCACATAATCAGCGCCCTCTCCCGCTAGTCAAGCCGTTAAGTGACTACACAGCAATGAAATCAGCGGCTGCAGTAACCTTGGATCTGAGAGATGGGAATAATACCACACCGTGGAGAAGTGACAGATGCTTTAAGACTCAGATTGTTTTGACCCTCTCCACCACATGTCATGCAAAGTGTGTGAGACACTCAGGGAGATCGCTATGATTGGGCTCTATTAAGCAAATGATAGGAAAATTTAAAAAATAAACACTTGGGAGAAGACAGAGATAGATAAGGAGTGAGAGTAAGAGAAAGAGAGAGACAGAGAAATAGAGTCTGATAGCTCGGGCTCCATAACCCCCCCACCCCCAACCCCCCTCCCCTGCCCCCATTTCCTCCTAGAGCTGAGGGTGAGCGGCTTGTCCTGATTTTTTGTGGACAGAGTTGCTTGAAGAACCAGCAGGTGCTATGGACATCACTCTTCAGGCTGGGCAAGCGTAGGCCCTTCGTTGCAAGGCCCCCCAAGGCAAAGGAAGAGCATAGAAATCAGAACCTGGGGGAGGGCGCTCAAAGCAGTGCCTGCAAAACAGGAAAACAACACAGAAAAAGTGCCATCAGCATTGTATAGCATAGGAGTGTAAGCACATATTGATACACATGAGTATTGGCTCTTTGATCTTTCAGAGGTTGTAGCAGACTCAATTTTAAAGCTAGAAGGTGAAGTGAACTGGTATCATATGAAACTAGAAAAACCTAAGGAATCCATTGGTACCAACGATGTCATATTAGCTTGTCGGGAAGGAGGTTAAATAACGCTTCAAACTTAAGCTTACTTTTGTCGAAGAAAAACTGGCATGGCCATTTTCAAAGGGGTCCTTGACCTCTGACTAGGGATGCTAATTTTGAAAAATGTCCTTAACTGATAACCAACCCTCGTTAACCGATTATTAACCGTTTACCGACAAGATTTGTGCCTCGCATGCAGCGGTGTGCCACCACTTTAGAGAGTGTCCGACAAACAGTGTGTGTATTTGTGCTACGTTAGCCGCTCTAGCATTGCCGGAGGCTTTGTGCTCGCCGCCGCACACGTAGAGTCTGCATAACTTTAGCGAGTCTGTTTCCTTTAGTGTGTGTGTGTGTGTGTGTCGGTGGTGAGTGTAAGTTTGTTGGTGGCGTTATAGCTGTGAACGTACAGTAGGTGTAGCAGACATTGTGTGTACAGTTTATTTGTCGGTGAATAAATGCGACGAAACTACAACTTCTCCGCTCCGCTCAAGCGAGCTGGAGAGACCGTAGCCGACTTCCTGTATCCTGCAACTCCGGCTCCGTCTCTTAAGGTGGGCTGTTAAGGTGGACCAGCTTTTCTCCTTAAAGTGACGAGCCGCTCCTCTGAGCCGCTCAGCTTAATTAATTATTAATATTTCTTTTAACCGTTTTAACCGATGCTTAATGTCGGTTAACAGTTAAACAGTGAATTATTAACATCCCTACCTCTGACCTCCAGATATGTGAATGTAAATGGGTTCTATGGGTACCCACGAGTCTCCCCTTTACAGACATGCCCACTTTATGATAATCACATGATGTTTGGGGGGCAGTATAAATGTGTTATTTTGTGTTTTCTAAAATGGTGTATTTCTGGTATGTTCTTTATACTATAACAGTTTTCCTAAAATTAGATTTAAAAAATTGCAATATATCACCTTGCTTAAAAGTATCGCAATATATTGAATCGTTAACCCAGTATCATGATATGTATTGAATCGCAAGATTCTTGCCAATACACAGCTCTAATGGGCATGTGTTTTGTTGTTTCCTAAAAATCATTTCATGCATCCTGCAGACATTTCAATTTCCTCTCTAGTAAGGATGCCCCTCAGGGAGTTTCTACCAGAGCTTCCACTGTATTATATGTTATCTTGCACCAACTAGAAAAACACTGAAGATCTCTCTCTGACATGTTCCAACCAGATTTCACAGTCTCTGATAGAACAGTGCGGCAGGGAGTAAGAAAAACAATCGTGTATCTCGCTGTAGAAAACACAAGCACAACATTATACTACGCTCGGGGCACTGGATCATTCCCTAACAATGAGGAAATCTTTTATCTTCCCTCGCCTTTTATCTTCTCCTGTTCTGTGATAATGTCCCAAGATCTCAGATGAGTAGTGCAGTAAGCTTTGTTGCATGACAACAAGGTTCATTCATTGATAAGAGCCTTCTCTTGTTTCAGGATGGCATATTTCTGAGGTCATGTTATGCCCTGAGAACTGATGTACCGTATATCTAATCTCCATTGAGTTTTGTTTGTTGTCGTCCTTTGTGCTTTTGGGTCCACTACGGTATGATCTCAGCCCCTTGAAGTCGCTCTCCATCACAGACTGAGTGTATGGGAAGAGTCGCAGACCTGCTCTACATTGTTTTGATGAAAGACTCATTCACTGCTCTTACTCACACTCGGGGTCTCAAGAGGTTTTTCATAAATTGCCTGCGGCTTTAAATCTGTAATATCCTGTCGTCTTTTAGACTGTCACTGGCATGGCTTAGATCCAAGAGTCGTAATAGCGGATCTGAGTCTACTCAGACGCTCAAAGAGGATGACCCGGGTCGCCATCCTTCTTCTCAGAGTCGCTCACATCTGGACTGTGTAATGATGAAAAGTCAAACTTTGCCTCAGGTGTCTTAGGGAATAAAAGATGAGATGCTTTTGACACTGAAATGGGGAGATGTCGTTAAATAGCAATAGAGTAGTGGACGGACACTGTCAAGTCAATCATTGTTCTTAATCTGGACTTTAACGGCGCAGTAATTAAGTTCAGGCCAGTAATGACATATCCACATATAGTCTGACTGCCTATGAGTCTCACCAGCTCAGCTGGATGTCTCCATTGAACTCTAGCTTTGATCAAACAAAATGCATCTCCAGCTGCTTCCAGAGGTGTTTTTCCCATCATCAGCTCAAAGTGAGGAAGAAAGCAGGACACACGAGGAAGAACGCAGCCTTTCAAAGCAGTTAGAAGGCTGATGGATGGATTGATGCTAGATAAGACTTAACTCCTTCAGTCAGAATACATCATACTGATGCATTACGAACAAACTGGGACTGAACCGTGAAGAAGTTTAAAGGGCGGGTCCATCTGCGTTCTGTTTTTTTTTCAAATGGAAACAGCCACTCAGCCATTGCAAAAAGCAGTGACGTAGGTTAACAAAGTAAGCTAATCAATAAGGTTGTGAATAATGTGAACGCTAGCACAAGTTGAGTCAAAGTTAGCTGTGCTAAGTTTGGAAATAATTGAGAGGGTTGGTTCAGATTTTTAAAGTGGGGTTGTATGTAGACTCCCGCGTTCTGCGAGCTAAAATTACTGCTTTTGTGAATGTAGTTCGGTGGCTTTTGAAGAGAGCGATATAACAGCTTCAGTTCCCCGTCGGAAAAGGCTGTCTGATGGCGAGGTAAACCGGCTGTGGACGGGAGCAGCAGAAAAACGTACAGGGAACTGAAGCCGTCATATCTTCCAGCCATAAGACCAGACTCCATTCACAAAAATAGTCATTTTACCTCGCAGAATACCGAAGTTGCTGGTCTACTGCTCAATCGGTCCGTTAGTTTGTTTGTGTTATTGTGTGACTTTCGGTTTAGCTTCCGTGCTGGTACTCCTGTCTGCTTCTCCAAACTGGGAACATGCCGACCGCCATCAAAGTTACTGTATGTAACGTTAATACGTTAATAAGGATGTGTGTATATATACTGTACATGTAGCAGCATCAGCATACAGAAACCTACAACAGGTCACGTGGGAAAACGTTTTTAGAAGGGCTTGGGAAAATATCATTTTGACGGTAAAACATACATACTTTGACCAAAATTAGTACGTTCGGATTTGAATACATAAGGAACACCACTGGGAAGCTCCAGAATGATATAATGGATCATTTACTCAGTGAAGGCTGGTAGCATTATTACTAAAACCATGCTAACGGACAGCCTGATTCACATTGCGGTCAGGTTGGGGTAAATTGGCATGGTATGTGAAGAAACCCTTGAACGAGGTGAACTATGAACTTAGCAAGAATGAGAGGAGCCGGAGTGGGAAGCTAACAAAAGAAAAGGAAATCTTCAGCGTGTTGTGGTTTAAGAGGTGTTTGCAGAGACGGCATTGTGACTCACTGAGCCGTTCACTTTTACAGAGCTTCACAACTTCCTGGAGCTCCCCGTATACTGCGGCCAACACACTGAAAGCTCTCACCGCTCAACTCGCAGAGAGGATTCTCACATTTTACTGGCAGACCGAGGAAAGTTGGAGGACCCATGTTGTCCTTAAAGTGCAGACTGGCCTGGCGCGATCCTTACTCATTGTTTTCACCTTTGTGCTGAGCCTCTAGAGTCCCGTATTGAAAGCAGGAGCGAGTTCAAAAGAAGTCTAACCTTTTCAAAAATACAAAAAAAGCAATAATAATCAAAAATTCGCTATAGATTGTAAAAACCTCTGCGGCTACTTTAGAGAAAAGAGCTTCCAAACTTCTATAGCTTTGATCCCTTTTCCTTAAAACTGATTAACCATGCCCTGACACTCTCTGGCTGCAGCCTCCTCTCACTACGGCTTTAATTTATGGCGACCCTCTGCAGGTCAGTGTTGTATGGTCGGCACCTCCTGCGGGGATATTGTGTCTTGTCGAGTTTCCCCGTCTCTCACAGCGTCTGGGAGAGACATCTGAATGGGTCCCGCGCTTCCTAACGCTGGGACATAATTGTACTGCTGCTGCCCTCCATTCACAGAGATGTGCTAACATTAGCAAGCAGTGTTCATTTTGGCAGCTATTTTAGATTTAGTCTTAAAAGGAAAATACTGATTAGGTTTAGTCTAATTTTAGTCAATTTTATCCTTCATAGTTTTAATCTAGTTTTAGTCGACAACAACTCAAAGCGTTTAAGTCCAGTTCTAGTCACGAAAAGTCATTCAATTTTATTTTTCTCTCTTAATTTTGTCACATTTTTGTTTTTATTGAATCTTAGTCCTGTTTAGTCATCAGATTATATTGAACATTTGAACATATTGAACTGTTATTTTAGTCAAACTTATTTCACATACAATTTTATCATATCATTATCTGATGAAAAACACCGGTTGAATGATTCAGAACGCAGCTTGTTTGCTCATTAATGATGCACGGTTCAGTCGCACCCACCGGTTCGTGATGAGAGCCAATAACCCACCCAACATGTCAAAATATGTGCTACTCAACCACCCAAACCCGACACGACCTGCAAACTGACAACTTTATGCATTATATAAGCACAATTGTGTGGACTAAGGTATGAGACAAGAAGGACAGAGATGGAATGTGCGCCGCGAGAGAAAGAGAGATTTTGGTAAAAGTTTATATGTTTTTGAATTACATTTTAGTCTTGTCTAAGTCTAAGTTGTCTTAGCCTTTTTTCATCGACGATATTGCATGCCTGATATTGTCACCGTTAGTGTTTAATGACCTCGGTGCCGTCTCGTCATCGTCTCGTCTCAGTCATGGAAAAAATGTTTGTTGACGAACATATTCCATCATAGTTTCCATTAATGAACTGAACACTGTTAGCAAGTGCAAAGAGAGTTTAAATCTGTATAAACTGTAAATGTCATCATCTTGTTTAATTAGTTGCAGTTTGTTTTAGTTTCTCAATGAAGCTTGATCTGTTTTTTTATAGAAAGACAGAGTTTGTTTTGGTTCAGAAAAGAAAATCAAACTGAAAAGGTGATAAGTAAAATATTGTCTCTGATTTTGGATGAAAGAGTTTTCACACAAAGACTTGTTTTACTTGACAGCAAGTTAAACATTCCTTCACCAGAAAAGCGGTGCCGCTAGGAAACCCAACTCTACAAAGTGTTATCTTTAGAGAAAAAAAGGGGTTTCATTTACTTAATCAGCTGGAGAGAAAAGATCTTTGCTAGCTGGATTGACTCAAAGGTTAAGTTCCTAAATACAACTGTCTCCCATATGAGGAAATACATGACGTAGCCTTAAAAACACCCTCTGTCGTACTACGAAGGCATGCAAGCTGGTAGGCTAAAGTCCAATAATCTGTTAAGACATGCACTTATTTTCAGTGCCAACGATAACATCCTCGTGTTGGAGTCTGGCCGCAGTGTTTCCAGTGTTTCAGCGAGAGTTGGAGTTTCCCATTCGTCATCAAAAACATCCATTCTGCCAACAAAGTATTTCAGGACTCAACATCATATTCTTCTTAGAAATGCCTCTATGAAATTCCTCACTAGTCAGCAGATATGATTTAATATATCGGGAAGTGCTTTTGCTCGTATTCTCTGGAGAAACAAGTAGCTCTGACTTGACAGAAAGTTGGTCCGATGCAGCAAAGACAGGCACATACTTTTTTCACGAGAATCCGCTTTTACTGGCCGTTTTATCACATGTTTGATGGCACGCTTCGCCAAACAAAACCTTACGAGCGTCTCTTCACCCCTGACTGCTGTAAACTCACCTTGCTCTAGAACGGCATGGGTCCCTTGTGGGAAAGACGTGGCCGTGGGCGTCTCCTCTTCCAGCCGGCTGGTCTGTGGCTCTGACCGCCCCTCGCAGGGTTTTGCTGGACCATTTTTCTCACCGTGGCCGCCTCTTCCAGCTCTCTGCCGTGCTCCGTGGAGGCCATGGGACCTGGAGGACACACATAGAGGAGAGACCAATTAGATGACCTCTCCAGTAAATTATATTTCACAGCCGCTTCTCACTCAGAGTATCACATTTTGATTATCGGCTAAGGACAATGTGTTGCAGTATCAGAGTGATAATGGATGACGAAACAAGAGACGTGTATAGATAAGTGTGTGTGTGTGTGTGGGCCTTTTTAAGCCCACCCAGCATTGTAGTTCATCAAGTCAGCGTGGTGGAACCGAAGAACAGCAGATAGACGAGAAACCCTTGTGTCTCATGTCTCTGTCACTCTCCCTTCAGATTACAAACACCGCACAGCACCAGACCTCGTGGAGGTGCATCCTGTCGCAGTGTTTGATCCAAGATTAGAGATGAGTTTAATAGCACCGCGTCTGTGTGAGAATGTAGGTGTGTGTGAGTACATGTGTGTGTGTGTGTTTGAGAGCGATCCCAGATGTTCTCAGTCATCTCCCAATAAGTGTAGCCTGATCCCCTTAAGCCCCTCTTTTTCCAAATGGTTTGGCCCACCTTAAGTGTCTCTATGACCTTTCAACCTATCATAAACTGAAAGACCTCCTCTTGGAGATCCGGAGATTTTTTAAAAGAATGTTTTGCAGTAATATCTTTACTTGTAATGGGATATTTAACGTTGGCGATCTTTCACACTACAGCCAGTTATTTAGTCCAATAAAATGTGAGCAAAAGCAGTGCAGGACTTTTTATTTGGGCATGTCAAAGTATTTAAATATATCGGTGACGAGTCATCATTGAATGTATTACTTATGCAGTGATGCATTTTTAATTTTTAATTTTAGATGCAGCACTGTGTCAAGTTGTTCTTGTCATAAATCAAAAATAAACATGAATGAATGAATGAATGAATTATTTAAAATAAAGTGTGTAAGGGTTTAGAACATTATGATAGAAGTATATGATTCCCATGCTCACATGCCTCATAGGTTGTTGCAGCAATTTTTGAGTTGATACCATTTGTTACACAGATTTGCTGCTAAATTTAACAATTTTTTCTACACTCGAGAATTGATAAAAATGATTAATAATCCCTCCAAAATACCATATTAAGACACCAAGCCTTTGAGGAACACCATAGAAAAAGCTGTGATTTGGTATCAAAAACTTTTGCCAGTTTTTCCTTGCCAAAATTCAGCCCAAATTTGGAGCGTTATTTAGTCTCCTTCCTGACAAGACATGGTTGGTACCAATGGATTCCTTAGGTTTTCTAGCTTCATATGACATCTGTATCTTCACTCCACATCCTGTGGGTCTCAGAGGGTTAATGGGGTACTCCAGTGATTTAGCACTTGACTTCTGTCAAGTTTGGAGCACTCACAAGAGGCAAATTTCAGACAATCCAATTTAAGCAACACAGGCCGAGATATCCTGACCATAGTATAGGTCAAACTCCAAAAACACTAGATCCTACATTTCCCATAATGCAAATCCTCGCCTCCTAAATAACCACTTCTTCCAAACGCCACACCTCTATTTTGTAATGTAGGCATTTTGTTAAACATATTAAAAGCTGATTCACACCAAACAAAGATTTTCATCTGCAAAAATTTGCACGTAAATTTATAAAAACAGATTTTGTGGGTTCTCATGAATGCTTGCACAATGTGGAACATTCGTGTAGGGGGGAAATACTATTCAGACGGACCTCGATTTCAGCTGATTTCTGCCTACGGAAATATATGTTTGACCAATGAAATCCATTGTTCCAACTGAATGCGTCATTCTGTATAACAATTAGCAATGTGCTTCTGTTTGTTGCACGGAGAGTGTGGGAACAATGTGCTTTTGTTTTCGTGGCAATGGACTGTCGGACAAATGTTTTTGATTTTTCGGTCCAACGCGGATAATTCGCATCTGAACCAGTGTGCATGGTCGTCATGCAATAATTTTCACACAGATTTTACGTAGTCCCGCACTGCATTTTTGCATTGCACTGGTGAGAAACGGCTTTAAGTATTAAGACCAAGCAAAGATAACCCCGATTACAATATCAGGGTTCTTTTTTCAATTAACTCCATGGCTAAAATCGGTGGAGAACCCGCTTAGCGGTATACCTTTCTCCTTTTTTTAAAACTAACAATATGTCCTATAACCCCTTCTGCATTTCTAAGACTTCTTCAGAGCCAAACTAACCCCCTTTCCTCAAAAGAAAATACAAAACCAAGTTGGGCATTTCCCGTCGAAAAGCTGATCAACATCACTCATATGGGGTCATGACATTCCTGCCTCCTCTCCTCAGAGACACTGGCACCATTTTTAGCATTCCCAAGAGAATGACCTTCTTCTGGTTTACGAAAGGGCTCGGGTGAGGACACGGCTTAAGATAAGTCAGCCAGTCGACTGCAGACGTTTGGAAAAGCAGCAAGTATACTGGGGACAGCAGTTGAGCAGCTTACCAAAGCCATGCTACTGTAGGTTCCCTGTTTTCATCAGCTAGTGTCTATGTGGTGGCAGAGTGGCGATACTAAAGGCTGTTATACGAACAATGTTAAAAACTGTCTGTAAAACCTGTCTACTGCATTCAAAACACTCAGACTTCTTTTATAGCCAAGATCAACTTGTGTGAATGGAGGGCAGCTCTCTTCAAGAGCAGAATTCAAAACACCATTAAGGGGAAGGCGACGTCTCTCTGCAGCCTCTCTTAATTATTGACCTTCAGCTGTGGCATATTGAAGACCTTTTCAAAAGAACAACTCTCCATAGAAAAAGAGGAATAATAGAAGTGCTTCTAGCCTTCAGGTTGGAATAATGGCGAACTGTACCACTGAGCCAGACGGCTTGCTGAATGTTTTCGATGTATATCCCTGAAATGCCAGACATCTCAAGTTCCACTTCCACACTAATCTTCTTCCGCAAGCACATTACACACTATATTTGTGGGTGAACACTGGGCTAATTCATTTGCAGCGGGGAAAGTCTGTGTTGCATATTTCCGCATCTAAAGCCCATCTTTGCCCCTAGGAGCACTAATCTGCACATTATCCTTTTGTTATTGTTCCACATACACTGTGAATGAGAGATGTTGACACATTCTGAAGGCTTTCAGCTCATTTCTTTCAAATCCAGGGGGCTGAATGTGAATACACTCTGTGTTTGAGTATTATGGAGGGGGCGCCGCGTCTTCTCACCCCTGAAACAGCATTTAGACGCAGAACACACAGAAACACAGGGCTGCAGTCTTCATGGTGTTGATATGCTTGAAACATAGACTGTATAAATATGGACGCAGTCTCTGTGGGTGGCTCTGTCCGTCGTCATCTTGGCAGTGACGACACAGCCTAACTCACGACTAATCAAAAATTGGCAAAGCTTTAAATGTCGGTGGAGCTGATGTGGCCCAGGTGACGCAGCAGATCAGACCGCTATAAGCTAGCAACCTGGTACGGAACCCACCTGTCACTCAAAGCGGCAACACCCTCATAGAGAGGCAAAGTCCTTCCCCTTCCAGTGGACCACCATGGGACCTTATTTCGGAAAAAATATGAACGGTAGTCAATGGCGAGAGAAAAATATTTTTGTTGATCCCGTTTGAATTGCACCATGAATCACACATATGATATGTTTGTCAATTTAAAACATACTTTTGCAAGTCAAGAAAGTCTGAGTTTGTCGTAAGACTGTTGAAGTATCAGACTGTGAAAATACGTAATTAGAAAGACTACACACACAAACGTTGCGTAAGTGACGTCTCTCTCGCTGACGCTACGATTATAGTGTGTTTCGTACCGGGATTTACTCACACCAGCAACGGGTCTCGCTCGTTCTTTCACTTCCCGGCTGATAAAAAGACCAGGAGTCACTGAATAAAACACACCAGGTAAGATAATGTTTCATTTGTGCTAGCTAGCTAGTGTTGGCGACGTTTATTGTGTGAGACGAAAGATGTAGTTCACTGAGCGGTTTCACTCAAAACTACAGGATACTACGACAAATCTACGACAGACTGCAACTTTCTAAACTTGCAAAATTATGTTTTAAATTGGCAAACATCATATGTGTGATTCATGGCGCAATTCAAACGGGATCAAAAAAATATTTGTCTCTCGCCGTTGATTACCGTACATATTTTTTCCGAAATTAGGTCCCATGGGGTCCACCGGAAGGGGAGGGACTCTCTATTATGCCTAACTTTAAGTCTTAATATAAGTTAAACAGGTGAGTTATATACAAATTCACCCCCGTGCAGTTGTCATGAACAGGGCAATTAGCTATAGAGACCAAAACCGTTTTTTGTACCAGACTGCAAACATGTTTATTTATTTCTAAAATTGGCCATTTTATCATGGGAGTCTGTGGGGATTGACTTGATTTTGGAGCCAGCATCGGCTTCATTTCTCAGCACCAGAGGTTGCCGCTTAACTCGAAATAAACTAGTTTGTCGGCCGCTTCGTACGCCGCTTCGTATTACTACGTCTGAAGGCAAAAGTTGTTTTAGCTGTTTCAAATGATCATGGTTGAAAGTGGAATGAAAGAAAAAATGTGGATAACGGTGCACACTTTCGGTCAGAATCTCCTCGAAGACATTCATGGTGTTGCACTCGGTTGTACAAACGAAAAAGTGCAAGAAGTAATTAGGTGAAAAATGAAAAAAGAGCTCGAGAGAGAAGTTTAAATCCTGCCTACTTTCTCACCACCACACACCCGACTGACTGCTGCTGCATGAGGTGAGCATGAGTGTCGAATTGTGGTTATGGAAAGTTACATAACCTGTCAGATGCAAACCCGGGAAAGAAAGGGTGGTGGTAGAGGTGGGGGTTTCAGACACAGTTTGACCATCCAACAAGCACTTTGGTTAAAGCATCCTGACACCTTAAATGTCTCACAGTGATACCCGCAGTAACTACGGTGCTACACATCGCCCAACTGCAGCTGATGTTTGAGCGATGGCTAGTTTAAGAGGTAGCTGCAAACGCATGCACGGAGACACACTACGCACACACATACATGTACACACACTGCAATGCAAGATGGTAAAGTAATTGTACCTCGGCTCACACAACTCATCTGCTGTTCCTCTCACAGGGTGGCTCAGGCTGTCATAACCCGGGTCCATAATGAGACAATTTAGATGTCTCCTGCCATAGCAAGCTGTCAGCCACTGCTCGGCACTGTGGTTTGAAGGGAGAACATCTTGTGATTCTCCTGACGAATCTCAACCCATCCAATCTGGCTACAGGATAGAAAAGTGTAATGAAAGCTGCTAAAAATAAGCCGGGCCCTAGTGATAACACTGGCAGTATAGATTAACTCTTGCAGCCTGCAGGGAGAGCATCTCGGCGTGACAGATATGACACACAGCAACAGCTAGCTTTGTATCTCTACCCATCTGTAGAGGAGCTCATATATAGATTGAACGTGGCAGCATCTGTTGCAAGACCTTTTGATTGCTCCGTGGCAACTTTATCATTGGTTAATGCATATTTCATCTCCATAAACAAAGCTATCTCCACTATCGTATTGCTCTGAAATTGCATCCAGTCTCTATAGTATCCTATTTGATCTTTTCCCGTGAGAGATTCCCATGTTTATGCTCAGCTGGTAAAACATTAAAATAGCAGGATAACACATGTCTTACAATAATAAGTGTCTTATCTCTACTTCTGATGACCTTGGAGCCCTGGGATTGCCCTCTTTCCAACAAATCTCAACACTTCTTCCTCCACTTGGTAATTCCCTAATTAAAGTTTAATAAAGGGGGAATTTCAGGAATGCCTGCTTATTGCTACTACTCCTTAAAAAGGACAGGGCCGCAGAGGAGAGGTGGAAGTGGTCAGGCAGAGAATAGTTGACACAGTGTCACAAACTGGCCAGTCTCCAGACTAATGATGAATAGCTGGTTGGCTGCTCCCTGATTCCCCGCCCTAGTTTCACCACCACCTCCTAAGGTGATATCTGTTATGTTGTGTTTTTCAAATGGCCGGCTCTCCGTCTTATTACGGCCCAGCGGAAAGTGGACTACTGACAGCTTATCCCTGTTGATGCTGCAGAGAGTCCATCAATGCGAGCCTGGAGAGATAAACATCTTCCAGCACTTGTCCATCCAGTCAGAGAAGAGAAATGGCTGTCCTCTGGTTTAATGCCAAGTTCATCAACTGCCCTCATGGCTGGCAAGAGCAAACTGTATATCACAGCGCTGTGAGTCAATGCAGGAGCACAGACAGCATGGCAAATGAGCCAGAGCTGCTTATTAATAGTTGTAAAGCTGATTTGTGTGCATCGACTGCCAAAAAACGACCACATAACAAATGTCTGCACTTGTAAATGCAGCCACAGCATAATGGTTTTTCTGCCACTATGACACAAGAGATTGAACTGTACCAGCCTGTGAGTCTAACTGTAGCAACAAGTAAGCACACGGGGCTGAAACTGTTGCATCAAATGTAAACACGCACAGTCAAGCATGGCCACCAAAATGTAATCCTCGCTGTGTTTAATTTTCTCTGTGTCAACGCAAATTGATTTCTCCGTCCTCTTTGAATCTTATCCGTTTGTTTACTCGTCTTGCTCATCACTCACCGTCACACTGATTATGAATCAATTGCGTGCAATCTCATTGATCGGTTTTCTCGGTTGGCTGAGCGTCTCAAAAACATTTCATCTCTCCTCTGTTTCTTTGCTGTCCCTCCATCACTTATCTGACACCTCTGTGCCATAAATCTTGCTCAGTGCAGTTTGTAAGGATGTATCTTGACGTGTGAACAAACAGCTGAGAGGATGGGAACGGGTCGGTACTGAAATGAGAGGAGTGATATTACTTCATATTTTGGCATCAAAAACCTCATATACTTGGAAAAGTAGTTTCTTTCACAGGTGACCGGGGTCTTTTTAAGCTTGCTAGCGGCATTGTTCTACAGATGGTTGGTAGGTTCACCACTTTGATCCAGACTGAAATATCTCAACAACTATTGTATGGATTGAAATACATTCTTGACTGACTTTTCCTCTAGCACCACCACCACAGTTGACTTTTGTCATGAATGAACTGTTGGATGGATTACCATGACATTTAGTACAGACCTTAATGCTCTCTGCTAAGCTAATTATATTCCTATCATCCTCAGCTGTACTTTGTGTTCAGTGCTAATTAGCAAATGTTTGCATCCATTTTTTTTCTGACTGATAGCCGACCCTTGTTAACTGATTATTAACCAACAAGATTAGTGCCTTGCATGCAGGGGTGCTATGGTTGAAGTGCCTAACAAGCCGCCCAGCTGCAACAATAACCCGATGCACAAACAGGTTAAATCCATCATTTATCACCACTTGCAGTGTATGCGCAAAACAAGCAATTGAGTCTGCAGTTCACCCCACCATCAATTAGGTTAGCTGCCAGGTTGTCAACTCTGTGTTAGCCTGCCGTACTCTGTCAGGGTTTTAACCAGTGTATTGAAAGCCCGGTGTAACGTTAGCAAGTGTCTGGTTGAAAGAGAGAGCGTGTGTGATGATGAGTATGAAGTTATAGCTGTGAATGTAGCAGTGCAGTGTGTGTACAGTTTATTTGTCGGTTAATGAATGCTACAACTCCTCAAGACCCAAACCAATTTTGTTAAGAGGTTAATCGTTTATACAATAATAGATAGATACTTGACGTCTGTGTATCAATACAATATTGCCACGCAAAATATTGCGATACTATGCTTTATAGATTTTTATTCCCACCCCTACTTTCAAGGTGGATCAGCTATTCACAATTGTCATTGTGAGCTTGTTAGCATGCTGATGTTATCATTTATCTCAAAGCATGGCTGAACTCCCTATTAGCACCATGATTGGACCAAATGTGAGACTCAGTTAAAGCTTGCCCTCTTTTCACAGACACGTCATATTCACATACCATAAACACTATTTATACTAAAGCATTCCTTTTCCAATGTAATTGTGGATTGGATTTCTATTGCAAAAACAAACAAAGGACTTGCACAGTATGATAAAGACAACAGCATTATTTGTGTCTATATGGGAGGTAGTTGTAGCTCAGTATGTGTGTGTATAATCCTTATGGGTAACAGAGCAATATTTGTGTTAGTGTGAGAGAGGAAGAATAAATACCCCGGTGTGTGTAGCCATGGTTATTACCATGACGTTGGAGGAGCAGGCCTGCTGTCTCCATCGTGTGCCTTCCTCCTTCATTCACTAAAAGTAGCTTTAGCTAATGAATCCCTGTATAGCATGCCATTACCACAGACATACTAACCCACACAGCCAGACAGAGACACGTCACGGGAAGAGATGCTTCCCACTGCATAAGCACATTAGGGGATCAGGATTATTTAGCCATGGATGAGATGTGTTAATTGTGCCATTTACAAGCCAAACATTCTTTTAACCTAGAATAAGCCCCATCCCCGCTACAGCATCGTACTGGGGATTTGCTCGCTGCCTGATAGCGTCCCCACACATTCATCCTGCACATATGGACTGGTGCCTAACCAAGGAGGCAGTCCCTCGTTGTTCAGCTTTCACAATCCAACATCTAGTGTCGGAAATGCTGCTTATCTCATGCCTACCAGTAAGTCTGGGCCTTGGCAGAAACTGGTACCAATTGCTTGCCGACTTTCAGGCCACGTTACCATGGCAGCCACCATGAAAGGCGCCCAGTTTGGAGCAAAAAGAATGACATTGTCAGCTGAAATCGACCAGGTTCTCAATTTACAGATTTCACTGCACACAGCCTGAATCCCTGATTAGCCCTCTGACTGTGACTGTGATGTTTTTAACCTCCTCTGTGGGCCACCGCACTTCCTCTGAGTGTTCCTCTTGGGGGGGGTTTGTTTTGGTCGTGAGCACTTTCTTTTATTTCTGTCGGGGACTGTTTGATATGCAGCATTGTTGTGCTGTGATAATGCTCGGCTTGTGGCTCAGTTGAAGGCTGGCTTTGTCCAAACAAACTCCAGCGAGGAAACCAAAGTGCATGAAAAGTTGCTCCTATTACTGCAGCTTTTAAACTTAACCCCTCGTCCACCCTGCTCTGAAAACAACCCCCCACTCCCACCGACGGTTCAGAACAAATTAAAAACAAACTGTGCAGCCCTCTAGTTTCTGGCTTTCTGCAGACGTCCCTTTGAGTCAGTCAGCTGCCTGTGAAGTGTGGCGCTATATGCTCCTGAATTAGAGAGTGTATGAAATGATGAGGTGTGAGACTGCGTGCTCTGCTATGATCAGAGCGCTGCGAGTTCAAAGGGCCGACAGCAGCATTGAGCCAGCTAATAAAGCCACTGACTCCCCTCACCACTTGACTGCCTGTTGGTTTATTCACAATCCCACTCCAGCTGAAGGGGTGAATTTGTGGCTACCAGGTTACTGCAGGTTCCAGCAAACATGAAATAACTCTTTTCATTTCACAACTTTCCTCACGGAGAGTCAAAACCGAGGGCAGGAGCAGGAGAGATGCTGGTGTTTGCTGTTTCCGTTCGCGCATGGCAGGTACAGTAGGTAGGTAAGGCTACCAACCGTTGCCCTGATCTCCAGAGATTGCATGTCAAGGGCAAAGGGATCCTCCAACCATCCGTTTCCATGGGCACGCTAATCAGATGTGAAACACAGCCCCCTCCCTCTACTGTGTCATCACTCCCCCCCCCATGCTGTGAACCTGCGTGCCTTCTCCCATTTTTAATGTGGGAGAAAGAGAGAGAAGGAAAGAGGGAGAGAAACGTCACTGCGCCGGGTTCACTGCAGCTTTTAAAGCCTGAGGGGACCACGTTTCTCCCTATAGCATATACAGTACTATTAAAGGAAAGTAGCAGCAGCGTTGCATCAGACTGTGTTACCGTTCCTCAACAAACTACAAAACAATGGCTCTGACACTTAAAGCTCAACTGGATAGATTAACTCAACAAAAGATATCACTATTTATATCGTGATAAGGCAAATATATACTATATCACATGTAAAATTGATGTTTGATGCATGTGTTCCATTGTTATGCATTGCATCAGACAAAATCTTCATCTCATCTTCAAATATGTAAAGTAAAGTAACTGATATTCTCAGTTTGTAATGACATTTTCCCTGGAATTATTAGTTTTGACAGCAGAATTTTCTAAAACCATAACACAAAACAACATATCCTAATACAAAGGTTTGTATGATAAAAAAGTTATTGATCATTTTTTGTGTGTTTTCTTTTGAATGTCCTGCAACACATGTCAATTTCTAGTTAGGCAACAAATCTACTTAGAAAAAGATCGTAGTTTGGGGTTAAGTAAATACGGATTTTGCGTTACTTAAGTACGGAAGTTACGTGACAATAAGTCAACGTTTGGGTTAAAATAATTATGTAAGTGGCGTAATTTAAGTACGGAAGTTAGGCCTGTACTTGACAAATACATCAACGTTGATGTGGCGCTTTTTGACCCACCCATCCACCCTGACCTCCTCTCTACACAGCGTTTGTCGCCCTTTATACCTCCTGGTTTATGTATTATATACTAATTGATTTCGTATTATATATACGAATTACAGTGCATTACTTTTCGTAGGTATAGCAACGAACAGTATGTGAGAACAGCCTGTGACCAAATCAACACGATGCCTCTGAAAGTAGTAGTTATATTATTGCTCTCGTCTATAAGTACGTAAATAAGCAAGTAAGGTAAAACATAAATGCTTTGTAGCACAAATAGCACTGAGATAAAAATGTCAATTACAATACAGACACATTGAATTTGGCTAAGTTACATTTTTCATTGTATATATATATATATAAAAGTGTGATTTAAACTGCCAGTAATTCTTGCTGTTTGGATGGTACACTTGTTTTGCTTTAACTTGTAGCAAAACTGAATATTATTAATGTACTGAGCATATGGTGTGCAGGAAAGAAGCACCTTTGGCAAAATGTTATGCAATGAAACCTAGTAAGCAATTCTGTCACACATATTTAGTGAAGAAATAAAATTCATGAGGATCTTTACTGACAGAGGTTCAGCTGCTCTGTGCTGCAGGTGAGCTAAAGTTTAGTGTTTATTGGCCTCTCTGTGTTACATGGTTTTCATCAGCTGTTAGGATGAACTGTTTGCCTGATGTTGGATGCATGTTTATGAATTCCACATATTGTTTTGCTGTTTTTTACAAACATCTGTTCATGTTCAAGGAGGGCGAGACAGAAGGACACAGCGAGGGGCCCTCTGTCTGCGGGGAGATCCACGCTATTAGTCACTGGCAGATCATTTGATTGACCAACATTTAAAGCGTGGACCTGTACGTGTGAAATAGTCTCCCAGGGAAAGTAACATTTGTGATCAAAGACGGAGCGATTGTGATGAATAATGCATGATTTCATAAATGAATGATTTCTGTGTTGTCACAGAAGGGCCCCGGTTTCTGTGGAAGATGGAAGAGATCTTACAAATTTCAAGCATTTCAATTAAAGGCGAGAACATGAGGTGCATGACAGTTTGAAAACCACATGAGGTGCACCACAACATCCTATAATTCTCTGAGAACAAAAGTGACACACACATCCTGTTGCCTAAGGCTTGGAGTTTAGGCAGTTCCCAGTGGGGGCGTCACTAAATGAACCCCAAATCTACCAATCCCTCTACACCATCCATAGCCCCAATCCACGCTGCCATCTTCACAGCAATGAAATCCCTTGTCTGACTTACAGAACTGCCTAACAACAGCCAGCTGTGCAGCGCTTTCAGCCATACATTATATGAAATCTCTCTGATCCATGATGGCGCCTATAGAGGCTTGACGTTAATGGCGACGATACCCTAAACCATATTTATTTGATTCACTTCTACTCCCTACATGTTTTAGCTGCTGTAAGTATGAATTTCTACCACAAATGACATCTCTAAAGCAATACACAGAAGTCATATTTTTCCATTCTGGGTTCCTACAAATTGAGCATGAAAGTAATTAAAGCACCTGCATTCCTAAAGACCGCAATATTTATTCTGCGGCCTGCCAGCCCGTTAATAAAAACGTCCACTCAGATCTTGATCAGGAATCTGATCTGCGGGGACTACCGCTGTAAATGTAACACTTAATGTTCAAAAAGAGAGTCATAAATCACTTTAATATTGGTCACTGGTGGAAAACAGAGCAGTTTTTTGGATATATCTGGCTTTAATTAAGTTGTAAGGAGCGCCCCGGGCCTGAGGATAAGGTCTGGTGATCACATGAGGTCTGGTTAACACAGGACCCCCTTCCACACACCCCACCACCCCAAACCTCCAGGTTGTGCCCTCAAAACTCAAAGGGGGGTCTGGACTACAACACACTTATACATCAGAATGGAGTCAGAATTTAATTTACAAGTAATTTAGCTGAACAGCCAAGAAGTGTCATTATCCACATATGAATTGATAAAGATGGACCAGCTGTGAGTTTTTAGAAGTAGCCGTGACTTCCTCCTCTGTGGAAAGCTTACCCAACCTCTCAGCTCCCAGATAGCCTCTCTTCCTGACCGCCCTTTTATTTTTCTGTCCCTTGGCCCGTTTTTTACTCCCCCTTTTTGCTTTTTCTTCTCCTTCACTGCATTTGCTCTCAAGGGAAGATCTAAGTGAGTAGATTTATTCATTCAAAAGGTTCTGAATTACATTACAGCAGCCCAGCAGTCACATATGCCAAAGTCTTCAACAGCTGAGCTCTCTGGGGAGTGTTAGCCCAAAGGTTAGCCTTATATCCCTACCAAATGAGTTATGATTTTTCACTAAATCTCTTCCTCAACTCCCACCCACTCCAGAGCAATTGTGAGTGCCATTCACAGAGCTTATGTTGGGTGATATTATACAGATGTGAAGTGGTTTATCACAGATAGCCTTTTTTTAAAAATAAAAAAGTCTCCTCATTGAAACGTACGTACAGCTACAAGGGGTGAGTGAAAAAATGTATAAAGCATAGTATCGTGATATTTTATATGGAAACATTGTATTGATACATGGACGTCAAGTATTGATTCTTTTATTATATAAACTATTAACCTCTTAACAATCCAACGGCCGCCTTCTGTCTTTCAGAGGTTGTAGCGGGCTCAGTCTTAAAGCTAGAGTGAAGATACTGGTATCATATGAAACTAGAAAACCTAAGGAATCAATTGGTGTCAATCATGTCATGTTAGCTTGTCGGGAAGAAACGCTAAATAACACTCCAATGTTACACTAAATTTTGTCGAGGAAAAGCTGGCATGGCCATTTTCAAAGGGGTCCCTTGACCTCTGACCTCAAGATATGTGAATGAAAACTCAGAGATGAACAGAATGAAAACTGTATCTTATTAGATAAATTAGATGTTGACAAGCTTAAAAAAAGTAATAAATTGAAATATATCTTATAGCAGTACTCGACAATCCCCGCAATAAGATCGTATCATAACTTAAGTATTGTGATGATATCGTATCGTGGGGCCTCTGGTGATTCCCACCCCTAACAGCTACACTGACTTGCATATTATGAACCCTATAGGGGTGGGCGGTAAAATCGAACATCGCTGAATATAGAATTTTATATCATGATAACGAAATATTTTGATTGAGAAATGTTAATGGTTAAACTATCCACACAATCCAATGCATTTGGCTGATCCAACTATTTAAATACCTGACAAATTCATCACAAGAAGTCCTGCTTATTGATTTGGAAACACTGACCACGATGGTTTAATGCCAGCAAGAATGGGAAGAACTGGGAAACCTCACATTAGTCCGACTTGGGAGCATTCATGCTTTATTCCAAGATGGCTAAACTTGTAGTCGCACCAATAGACAGAGACAGTTGTGTCTGGTTTGGTTTCGCCACTGCGCCACCCCTTTTATGAGACGAACGCTATGTCCTGAGTCTAACTAAATAATGGACCCATTTTTCACAAGCCACATATCTTCCGAACGTTTTTCAGACAGACAAATCAGGAGAAAATTAACTTGTTCGAGACCTTTCTCTGTCTCAGCAACACACTCTCGCGAGATCTGGCAACTAACGTTCGCTAACACCCTAACTAACTAATTTTCGTAATGCTAAATATGCCTGCCAATTTGCTTTCATCCATCCACACGACGTTCACGACACTTCCAAAACCAGGTGGTGGGGGGATGGGAAGAGAGGCGAACACGCCATAACCACGTCGCGACAGGAAGTGTACACCATCTCAAACCATTGGTGGAGCTTTGCATCTTTGTTATAGAGCATCTTTGGTCGCACCATTTAAACAGCCTAAATTTGCTACTTTGGCTGTGTTACGTAATTGTCGTGGCTCGTAAACGAGTGAAACCAGATACAAACAAACAGTGTATAACTTGTACTCCTTTTGAATGAGCTAAATTGATTGTATTAGTGTTAATATTGGATATCATTTAGATATACTGCGGTTTGTTGACATTTCTGTTGTTCTTTTCACTAAGTGGGAGATATTACCACTGTCAGAAATTCCCGATATATATATATATATCCTCTTTGGCTAAACAATATGACGTGAAAATGGCAGAATATATCCACAAAATATGAAAGGGTTAGCAACCACAGTATAAATAGTAAAACAAGCTGACAAATTTATATCATCTCACATTGTGTGCTGTGTAAACGCCCACCCTATAACCCAAGCAACATGGATATTACTGTGTGGATCATAACAACAAATGCTATTTAAGAGGATAAACAAGAGACAAAGTAACAAGAGGATAACAAATCCTTCTTTACTCACTTCACAAGCACAACTCATGGAGTGTTTAGTGTGTGTGTGTGTGTGTGTGTGTGTGTGTGTGTGTGTGTGTGTGTGTGTGTGTGTGTTGTCTGCAGCAGATAGACTACATTGATGCTGCAGGCTGCTGGCTCTATTTCCTCCTAATGCTGCATGAAGAGGAAATCCAGGTTCCTCATGAAACGGATTTCATCTGACCCTCAGTGTGTGTGTGTGTGTGTGTGTGTGTTTTGTGGTGTGTGTGTGTGTGTGTGCGTGACATAAACCCAGCTGGTGCTCACAAGCTCCTGTGCCTCAAAAAAAAAAAGGAAAAGGCTCTGTGATTCTCCCTAATCCCGTAATAACCTTTCCACCGCTCCCCCCTTTGACACAAATGTTTGCCCACTGTTATTATGTTATGCCTGGACATCTGGAAAAGTTTAGCTGCTTTTGTTCTCTCCACGACCACCATAATCACGTCCACAGGCACAAACACCTTCTTTACATTAGAAAAAGCTTATGATTTAAAGCTTCCTGGTTACGGTTGGTTTAAATCTATACATGTTGTTAACAAAATAATTACACCTAGCTAGGCGGTGGTTTTAAGGTGCCATAATGAGTGGCTGCATGTACTGTTAGCCCTGCTCTTTTTCACTGTACTTTGACCCGTAACATTTGTTTGAGCGTGTGAGCGATGTGGGCTACAGTACAGTATGCATGCATGATGGTGCCACAGAGCAGCCAGCCCCAACAATACATCAAAGTTTAATATGGAATAATAGCACTGCTGACAGCTCTCATAAAATCGCCCCCTTCCTAAGCAGACGATTTCTCTGCCAGATAATGGCTCTGATCTGGGCCTCGTGCCTCGCTCACACTCACTACTGGCTCACCTGTTCAACTCAGGCCTCACAATTACACTCTCTGTGTGTGTGCGTGTGTGTCCGAGCCAGCTGCTATTGTTTTTATCCTGTGCATCCCCAGGTGACGATAGACAGGGTGTTTCCATGGCGGAGAAAAAAAATGAAGCTTTGATATCTTTGAAGAGGCTTTGACAGACACGAGAATGTCTCGAGACTGTTTATATACCGGTCTTAAGAGTTACACGGGGAGGAAGAGCGATCGGTCCTCGGGATGAATTATGGATACCACATGTCTAAAGCTGGAGCCCACTCTTGAGCCAGAGTGCTTTTCAAGGATGGGTAATTGAAGTGCGCTGCTAAAGGATGCTAATATTACATAGAGAAGGCCACAGCAGCTCTTTTAGTGTACTGAATGAATATTGTGAGTAGCATTAGGTTGTTGAGTTGAATTGCCTGTTGCACTAGGACTTCTTGCTAATATGCAAATGCATCCATAAATACAATAATGCACACTTCCCCACCCTATAGCAGTCAGATTCTGCTCTATATTCATTGCTTCCTGCACACACACACTGTCTGTGTCTCTGTGCATCTTCTTTCTCAGACACACATGTCCACACACAGATGCCTGAGAAAGAGAGAGAGAGAGAGAGAGAGAGAGAGAGAAAGCCCACTGAACTGGAAAAGCGTTTGTCTCAAGATGAAAGGCTTCACACCCACTGCCTACATGCAGAGCCTCTTCCGACACCTTCCCGCGACAGCGCATACTGTAGCAGAGGCTTGTGCTACGCAGACACACTCCAGCTAGCATCCCTCCCCACACCCATCAACGCCGCAACACACTTGCATCCCCTCCTCTCTTTTCAGTCCCTTTCTCTCTTCTTCCTCTATGTCAATGGAGCTCTGATACTACAGTAGCAGCCGGGGGAACAGAGAGAGAGGCACATAAGCGGCATGACTTGAACAACGTTGAGAAGGATAAGCTCCCATGAAAAGCCCCGAGGCACAGCAGCCTTGTTTTCCCCATCGCTGGTGTAGCACGGTGGGCTCTCAGGCGTGGAACATGCTTAGCCACACGCAGGGCGTGAAAAACGACACTGACCATGATGCTAGATAATTGCTTCCCATTTACTCATGTGCTGAGAGCCTCAGACAAAAATAGCATGTCGCTGTAACGAATGTGCTGGGAAGCATGGGAACTGTGAGTGCTGTGGCCGTGGATCGATACACAAAGTGGACAGCATCTAGCAAGTCTACACAGCATCTTACAACCGGTCTATACAGCACCTAGCAACATATAGCCTATACAGCATTGCACAGTATATCTTCCTAGGCCTATATCTTCCAAGGTGTACAGCATCTCTATGCCACATCTTATGTTCTCTTTATCTTATACAGCATCTCCCACATGTATTGATATAAACACATTGTGTCTGTGTGTCTTCTGTAGTTGGTGGGTAGGTGATAATCCCAAGAATGGTCCAGACATTTACACAGGCCTAACTGTTGTTTTTTCACACCACAATGTTACCTGCATCACATCTGCAGACTGCCCATCGGTCTCCAAACTAAAAACCCCCCAGCCACATTTCTCAGAACCCGATTTACTCCCATGAGTAGAGACGAATATGCCCTGCCCCTGTATAATTGTCCCAAGTCAGTGTTTTTGTTCCACAATATAAGACATTTTAGATCCATGCCGGAATTGATATCTAGTCCAACAATGGCTCCAGAGACGCAGCAGCACTTTACGGAAATTTACTGTGACAAGGAATCAAGACTGAGCCCCTCAGGAGACGATCCGTGCATCTGGGATCTGTGTTCCCCTCATCGATGCGTACAACAATTACAGTCCTCATTATCATCACCACAGGAGGTAACGCACGCATATATAGGTGCTGTGTTTGCCCTGCTGCACAATCACAGTCGTGTGATAATCATATAGCACTTTGGGTCAGGTGGAATACATCAAGCCATGAATTAATCTGCACCTTACAGAACATGTGCCATGCATATCTTACATTTCATAACAGTCACCCACAGGCATAGCTCCACACATCAACATAAACCTCTTCGTATTTCATCTCCAAGTCGTACATCAAGGTGAGGCAGGGAGGAAAATGATCAATCTAAGCTAGAAAGCACATTCAAGTTTACCATAAAAGCCATGGCAGTACAATAGCAGACAGTATAACCACTGCAGTGCAGTACTGTATACAGCCAGGTGCTGATATTCCTGCCTTTTAGAGCCCACACAAGGCTAACCATGCTGGGTAACTGATCAACTACAGATGCCTGCACGAGCACAAGGCAAACAGAGAGAGAAATAGAAAGCAGAGGGAGACGACCGGCGACGAGGCTGGCCGCTCCTGTACTCACCAGCACTGGCAGAACACAGCAGAGACACCAAGAGCACAATCACCAGCGTCAGGATCTTCACATTCATTTCTGCACTCCCCTCTGGCTCTCCGCTAGTCACTCGCTGATATACTGTAGTGGTGTGTGTGTGTGTGGATGGGAGGGGGAGAGACAGAGCAGCTGAGCGAGCAAGAAAGAGAGAGAGACTGTTTGCTCCCCTGTGAGTGTGTCAATTTGTGGGAATATGTGTGTGTGGTGGCTCCCTGACTGTGCCTGTGTATTTGTCTAAATGCGTATTTGTATATCAGTGTGTGACAGCGCCACTCCAAGACTGAAGGCACGTCTTTATCTGAGCTCTCCCACGGAGGTGTGTGTGTGTGTGTGTGTTTCTTCTTTTCTCCTTCTGTCAGAAAAAAAACGGCAGCATGAGTTCAGTGGAGCTGTGAATGTGCTGGAAGTCAGCTCGCAGGTCTGTCCGTCGGCGTGTGTGTGCGTGCATGTGTGTATGAGTCTTGGTCATGTGGCTTATGTATCATTGACTGCGTGGGTCAAGGAAAAGCCCCCCTAACCCCAACATCATCACCCACCCCTTTTCCACAAACATGCAAGTGCACACGGCAGAGGAAGGAGAAGGAGAGCGGTAGCAAAAGGAGGGAGGAAAAGGGGAGGTGAAGGGTGGGGGGTGCATGCAGGTTTATGATAATACCCAAACAGATGCTCTTGTTGAAAACTCTTTGAATTGCAAACAGGGCAGCTTGCCAGGAATCCAGGAATCAAAATACCGGCTTATTAGGGGGAAGTAGATGAAAGAAGGGAAGGTGTGAGATGAGGTTCATGCTTTCCTGCTTTTGTATCTACGCCAGCTGTACAGACCTTTTCTTCCTCGCATTATTCTTTACCCTCAGTGGCGCTGAAGGTACGGCTTAAATCATCCGCGCTGTTTGAACTTAGTGTCCGTGACACTGGGAGGAACCGCCGGAAAAAACTTATCAGACTCTGCCCGATCACATCGCTCGCACTGTTTGTTCCCCTGCCCCCTGAAGTCATTTGTTTTATTTTGCTACACAGATTATATTCTTTCCACAAACAAAAGCCGCAAGAAAAAAACACCACCCTGCATGGCTATAAAATAAATCAATTCTTTTTTCTTTTTTTTATTTGTTTATTATACGATCAACAGGAAAGGTTGCATTTCTTGCTGTGAATTGTGTGAACTGTAAGCAGGCACTAGAAGTACAACAAGTTTTCTTATCGTGTTTAACCACAGAGCAACATCAATGCAACAAGTTTCTACAGCCCCTCTTGAGAAGAGAATCGGTCTGGAAGGACCATAAATTTTGTATGTTTTGAACTATGCATACAGAATATGCAAAAGAAACACTGAACTCCACCCAATTACGACATTATATACTCCACCCCGGCACAATGAGTCTGCAGATCTGGTCCAACAATCCCCAGAAAGCTAATCACTGGTAGAACATAGGGCTGGGACGATACACCTATCTACAGATTCGATACTATCACGATACTTGGGTGCTGATTCGATGTATTGCGATTTTTAAGTTTTGCGATTCTAGAGCTTTGATCCGTTTTAACTATTTATTGTGATTTTTGTTAACTTTTTAACACTAGACCATGGGAAAAAGTTGAATCATACACTTCTAGTGACTTTTACTTTGGAAAATATCTAAATGAATACAGTAAAAATGTTTGATTTTCAGCATGTATGTAGTCAGAGATGTCCTGAAGTCAAATATATCAGTCATTGTCAGGCGATTATTTAGTCTTTTTTTTTTCCAGCAATCCAAAAATCAAAGAATAAAGACATTTCCCTCACAAATTAGTGGTCTTTTAATTTTAATTTATAAGGGACATGTAATGTTTTATACTAATCAATCTTATTTTTATATATGTATTTTGTATATACATTTCTCTTTGTTAACACCTTATTTTGAAAACCAGACGCATGTGTATACTTCCACTAAATTCGCCAAGTCCGTCGCTAGCTCTTACCGCTAGCTCCATTCTCTTTAATTAACCATGGTCAGCTCCATTGGGGCTGTTTTAATGCATTTCACATAAATGTCAGTATATGGGTGCTCTCCATTTGACAACGGAGATGAGAGTGACGGCCGGCTTGACCGCACATTACCGCAATACGATAAAGTTTTCTGTCCATGACGGAGTTAGCATGCAGCTTTAGCCGTGATGTCTAGCTCTGCTTTTCCTGCAATGTGTGAAACCCAAAGTGTTTCCATTCTTTACTGATGTGTAGTGTTTACCACGTTGGATTTAACATGTGAGGTTGCAGGTCGTATCCACAGCGACTTCCGCCGTTTTGTACTTTTTTGTTTCAGCTCGCTGCAGCCGACTGCGGTTTGTTTTGGTTGACGGATACGCGTTACTCAGACTACAACAATAAAAGCGGTAACTTCCTTCTACCTCCGCATAGACTCAAATGAAGCAAATGTATCTATTCTGGCGTTAAAAAATCAATTTCAAAATCGTAAAAAAGAAATTGCAACACATAGGTGGATAGATTTTTTTCCCCACCCCTCGTAAAATGCTTGAAATGTGCTAACCTATCGATTTAATAATGTTAAATATAGGTGTTTTATGGTTGTTAGTATGGCTTCAATTCGCTATGGGCCCATAGATCTAAATCCCCAAAGGGCTGAAGTGACACATGATGGATAGACCGCCTCTGGTCACAACCTCCAGCCACAACCCCCCCCCCCCCACTATAGTCTTCCACACAACCCCTTTTTCTATGTGTTGTCACTAAACAGTCACTTTAGTGGTGTAGACCTGAGAAGAGGGGCCCTGTGACCCTCGACTCTGCAGCTCCCGCTTCACACAGCCCGCCCATTGTCTCCCCAAGGCCCCGGGTCCCAGAGGGCAACATGTCTGTGCCACCCACTTGAGATCCAACAACAAGAGCACCTTCCATTTTTACACGCAGCACTTGAAGCCTTCACTTCATGTGAAGCAATCCTCTCACCTCCGGGGTGGCCAAGCCCCCCGGGGGCTAAAGATGCTTATCCAAGCCTGTCCTTTTTTTAGCCGAAAGATAAGTCGCCCAAGTGCCTTTAAAAAGAATCTGTTCACAGCCTTTTCTCAAAGGTGCTCAGTGATCACTGACAGAAAGCATGACCAATTCTTTCCAATTGTGCATAATGGGAGACAGTGGGGATTATAGCACCATTACCAGCCCACTTAGTAGTTAGGAGTAGTTAGGAGTAATTCAGAATTCAATTTGATTCAACACATTCAAGGACAATTTCGAAGCAATGTGGGATAACTGCCTGCAGAGTTATTTCAAATTAACAGTTAATGTGGGCATCAAACTGAAAGTGAGGCGAATATCCAGAATGTGCTGAGTCCAGGTGCTACCCGCGGTAATTTATGACCGTGGATTTACCAGTCATTAAACTGTCCTATGGATATGGATCAGAATGTGTGAGACATTGTAAAGTTGGCAATACGGGCTCAAACATTTGCACTCTATTAGCTTTAATTGTCTTAGCTTGAAGCAAAGCCTGCAATGAAAATGTAACAGATGGTGTTTCCTCAGAGTGTATCAGTGGACTTTGTGCCATGACGGAAGTGTAAGCCAGTGGAGGATTGCCTTTTTTTCCATCCAGGGATGTGGAGCGAGACCTGGCAACATGACTCAGTCAGAGGGCAGCGATACAGCCACATGTGCCTCAACGCGGGAAACACTTTGTTGTTTACAGGAAGTGTTTGATGAAAGAATGCGGCGTATGTCTGGATTCGGTCACTGGTGACGACTTTTCCTGATTCCCTGAGTTTTTAATAACAGGCAGACATTCCTCAGATAACGGTAGCACAAATGATGGAAAAGGTATCTTTACATTTCCTCTTTTCAAATATTAGTCAGACTGTCCTGCAGGAAGTGTCAACAGGTGGCCTCTCAGCTGTGGATAAATTAGATGTCAGATCAGATTCGCTGCGTTATTTACTGTATTCACAATTAATGTGTTTCCTGTTTATCATCCGCTTCTATATAAAGCTTCTCAAATGCTAATGAAGTGTGCGGATGTTTGTTTGTATTGTTGTTCTGATGATTGAATGAACAGCGGCAGACGTGTTGTTGTTTATTATTGTGCAAAAGTGAACTGCACGCTTCCGCATCCGCTTCCATTTCCAGGATTTCCATCAGATACAGCGCACCTTTATTAAAATGGAAAACAAATCAAACCTCCATCAAGATAAGAGTCACAGTCAGCAGCTCGAATGAATGCGGAATGTCGATGTGAGATCAGATCGTGGTTGCTAATTAGCTTCTCCGGAGAGAACGAGAGAAGAGAGTGTGACGTCTTCATTAGGACGTTTCAAAGTCTGTATTTCTTTTTTTTTCCTGAGCTGTGTTTTGCTCGTCTGAAGCTTTAAACAAATGTGAGTCTCCCCTCAGGCGGCCTGTGCTTCGTATCATGAAATGTCAAGAATCAGAGGCTTGGTGGATTAACTTATCCGCCTTTAATCGTGACATTATCAGCAAATTCAGCTGAGAAATGTTCTGGGCTCGCCAAAGCCCCCCCTGGAAGATAGGGCAGCAATTTTCTGCCAGTTTGTGGTTCTCATTCTGTCGTATTGCCTCAGAGCAACCACACACATCCACGCATTTTATGTAATTTCATACTTGCATGAATAGAGTTCCTTGTAATCATTTAAAGACTATAAAGAACTGCTGTTGCCCTGAAATGCAGCAGTTAACAATTATCTTAAACAGTTTCTGCAGAACACATTTTTTGCATTCACACAGTGATTTATTAAGTTGCTGTCTTTTTGGGAAGAAATTATGACAGACAGGAGGTCTGCTTATCCCTAAATTTGAACACCAGCTGGAGTTTATCTCCATTAATGTTGAACAGGCTCTGAACTCAGTCATGAACTGAGAATAATCACAAACCCTTGACATAAGAGGGCTGCAAGTCTAGAGAGGAAAGCAATTTACACAACATCTTCTTCTTTCTGTGACAGATTCATCCGCAGTAGTGTAATTTTAAATCCAAAATAACCACATAGATTATTACATTTTTCATCATGAGCTTCCAAATCGTTTTCACCGCTGCTCTTCTCCTGAATTGACCAGACAGATTATCCCCCGGGACCGTGTGCTGTGGTGTTGCGTGACTCTCAGACACTTGTCTCTATAATCAGTCCAGTATGGCTCATCAGTCTTTGGAAAGTGGCCCGCAGACCGGAGAAAGATGTGTTGTGAGATGACAATTTACTGTAACCGCCTATAGACACAAAGGCAACTTTCTTTTTTTTATTTCCATGGAGCTCTTTTCACCAGCAGTTTTATTAATCATAATATCCCCGTCAGGTGACTTCTATCTTAGCGGATTTGCAGGCACAGAGGGCAGATTTTTATCCTGTGATGTTGCACCTGCAGAACGTGCGTTTCTATTCACATCTCAGAGTAGGTCTCCAAATCATGAAACGGTCTCGTATTTTACCGTACATTTGTCACTCTGGTTAGCAGCGAGGGCAGGATCAGACTCAAAGAGCATATACAAAACACGCTTCGCACCCTCATAAGCCTGTCAAACCCAGATTCACTCCATAGATATTGTGAAACAACAAATAAGGGAAGTCTTTTGAATCCGTCTGCACTCTCCGCCGTCTAATCAGTAATGAAAATCTACTGAGGGTTTTTTTCCCAGGTGGCAGGTGATACACCAACCGAGCTTCTGACATGCCGCTCAGAGCTCTGTGTCCCATTATAGTGTTGAATGCCTCTTCAATACTCAGAAGCTTTCTCAAGTTTGACTCCTTACCTTTAAGTTTGCCGCATTAGGGCTGGGACCTATCTCCCGATTTTTGTTAACTTTTTTAAAACTAGACCACGGGAAAAAGTTGAATCATACACTTTTAGGGACTTTTAATTTGAAAAATATCTAAATTAATACACTAAAATGTTTGATTTTCAGCATGTATGTAGTCATAGATGTCCTGAAGTCAAATATATCAGTCATTGTCAGGCATAATTTATTATTATTTTTTTTCCAGCAACCCAAAAATCAAAGAATGAAGACATTTACCTCACAGATAAGTGGTATTTTCTTTTTAGTTTATAAGGGACATGTAATGTTTTATACTTCTGGTGAATACAATCCAATCAATCTTATTTCCATATATGCATTTTGTATATACAGTTCCCTTTGTTAACACCTTATTTTGAAAACCGGACGTAGTCACATGTGTATATTTCCGTTAACTTCATAAGTCCGTCGCTAGCTCTCCCGTCAGCTCCGTTCTCTTTATACATCCATGGTCAGCTCCGTTTATCTGTATTTACCATAAATGTCAGTATATGAGTGCATTACAGTTGTAGCGTCAGCTGATTTGACCACGGAGATGAGAGTGACGGCTGGCTTTACCGCACGTTACCATAATACGATAACGTTTCCTGTCCGTGACAGAGTTAGCATGCAGCTTTATCCATGATGTCTAGCTCTGCTTTTCCTGGTAATGTGTGAATCCCAAAGTGTTTCCATCCTTTACTGGATGTGTAGTGTTTACCACTTTGGATTTAACATGTGAGGGTACTTCCTCGTTGCAGCCAGCTGCGGTTTGTTTTAGATGACGGATACGGAACGGATATGACGTCACGTTACTCAGACGACAACAATAAAAGCGGTAACTTCCTTCTTCCTCCGCATAGACTTCAATCAATTCAGTATATTGAATCTGGCATTCAAAATTAGATTTAAAAAAAATCTCTGGTGAATAATTTTTTCCCACCCCTATTGGTATGTAGGTATGTGCTGCAGTGAGAGGGAAATCGGTGGCGGCACGCCAGCTTTTCACACGCTCCCATGCACTTAAAAATACCAATCATCTGGTCCCTGAGTGCACGATTCATCAGGAGTATTTTTTTTTCTCAGAAGATATGATGATCGTCCACCCTTCCTTTATTGTAGCAGAGGATGAAACAGAGTCAAAACAAGCTGAATGGAGGAGGTGTTGTATCCAAAGTGGTAACTGCTCTCATCTCCTGTAATATTGTTGCTGTTATCAGAAGTTGAATCTGTCTGAACAGCGGCATGTAGTTTTGAAATGGCTGATTTGTTTCTCATGGACGCTGTTTTTTAAGAGCTAGGGGCCGAGCATGCCGCGGCTTGGTCCCGCTGACATACAGTGAGACAGAGAAATGTGAATTGACAGATGAGAGATAAGGAAATGTTTTCCGGGGGAGAAGACAGACTCTGAAAACAGACGTGAGGTGTGTTTGAAAGCTCACAAAGCCCGAGTCTGTGCTGCGGAGTGAAAGAGCTGAAGATCAACGTCAGTCGGAAACCAGCTCACTGAACCTCTCACTTCACTTATTTCTTACACCTTCATACAAGTTGTGGGATGTTTTAAGAAGCGAGAGAAGTGCACTTTTGAAAACAGTAACAGAAGAACCTGAACTCTTAAACCTACCGGTACCTTACTGTTTAATGTCTCTTGATTATTCTATGTGCGCATGTCGACACATTACTCAGAACACAATAACTCCAACACAAAACAAATCTCACCACAACTTCCACCTATAGAGAACACGATCTGATTACATTTTGGAGCACAGTGTTGCATAGCTTTGCATCTTAATGGAGAAAATCTGATCCGAAAGGTGGGGGATATTATAGATTTTTGTTATTGCCAACAAAACTTGTGAAAAGACCAAAACCAACAGTGCATATGATCCTAAGCTTTACAACTTCCCCCTAGCTGGCTGTCTCTGGTTCTCAGCCCCCAAGAATATTAGATGTTTCGCCTCAAGACATAAATCTGTACTTTACCTGTTACTTTAGCACAGCTAAGTCATAAAGCAGCTGGACACTGTAGTATTTTGCAAACGTTCCTCTAATATGAGTAAATAGTGCATTTGATGGGGAATATTTTCAATGGCGGCTTAATACACCTTTGGTGCACGAGTGAGTATTTATGGCAGTAGAGACGGCGTATGTGGGATTGATTCAAAAATAAACTACAGTGCCCATGGTCATTGTAAACCGAATGCACAAGTGTGGAAAAAAATCAGTTCATCTATGTCTATGTTTTTATTTTTACAATTTTTTAATGCCTGAATCAATATAATTGCTTCATTTGAGTCTATGCGGAGGTAGAAGGAAGTTACGGCTTTTATTGTTGTAGTCTGTGTAATGTGACATCATATTCGTTTCAACAAAAACAAAGCGAGAAAGCAGAAGACGGCGGACGGTCCGCAGGGATATGCCCGGCACCAGCTGACGGGGAGAGCTAGCGATACACTTTGGATAAGTTAGCGGAAGTTTACACTTGTGACTATGATTATTTATTATTAACAAATGGTACTGTATATACAAAATACATAAGGAAATACGATTAGTTATTATATATTCACCACAAGTATAAAACATGTTCGGCTACATGTCCCTTATAAATTAAAAAGAAAATACCACTCATTTGTGAGAAAAATGTCTCATATATTTGACTTCAGGACACCTCTGACTACATACACGCTTAAAATCATACATTTGTTAGTGAATCAATTTAGTATCTCCGTTATTAGTGGGTTGGGTTGAACTTTGGTGAATTGAATTTTGACTTGCAAATTCGACCAATAGAGTGCTCCAGGGATGACGTATTTCAACCCGGATGTTAACATCGCACTGGTTCCCTCGACAAAAAGCCAATGGGATTTTTCCATTGGATTATTGCAGAAAATAAGCTCTGTGGCAAACAAACATTTATGATATCCGAGTAAGGGTTAAATCAGCAGCAACTGGATTCTTGAAGACGTTTCACTTCTCATCCAAGAAGCTTCTTCAGAACTGAAGAAGCTTCTTGGACGAGAAGTGAAGCTTCTGAAGCTTCTTCTCATCCAAGAAGCTTCTTCAGATTGAAACGTCTTCAAGAATCAAAACCAAGTCCAGTTGCTGCTGATTTAACCCTTACTCGGATACCATGACCTGGATGACAGCCTTCACAAAAAACTTTTATGATACTTACACGTTTTTTTCAGCAAGATAATCTTCACAAATGAACAACACTTTTATGATTTTTGAAGCATAAATGCAATCGCCAGGAGTAAAAAGCTAGTGTTAGGCTATAAATGAACTACACCACGGTCACCTGAGAGTGAGTATACACAACAAAGCTGTAAAGGTTGACAAGTCGGCGTGGTGACGTTTAGTCGTCTCATTTAGCCACTTGTTAGCAAACGCCTTTTTTAAGACACATTAAGGCTTCGAATTTCACTAGTGGGGTATTTAATGACGTATTTTATGTCATAGAACATAACGTTGAAATCTCTTCAGCTTGTGTTAACCACAGCCCTTATTTCAAGCAGCTAACCAAAAACCCATTGACTTCCAGACGAGGGAACCAGAAGGGCTAAAATGCTAACTCATTTGGTTTTAGGACTCATTCCTGCATCACTCTATAGCAAAGGTGTCTTGGCAGTGCTGACCTTTGAGGGACCGGAGACTCAGATACAGAATTAATCTTAATAACACTGATATGCTTAGAGAAGATGGCTGCAGCATGTTGACAAGGGAATATCTAATTAATACATGAAACAGCTTCATTATTGGTTTCATTAGTATAATAGTTTAATACATTATGGTGATTATGGTTGGACATTAAACAGCTCAAATGTCTCTTGTTCCTACGGTGATTGATTGTAATGGTGTACCGCTACTTTGAAGACTTTGAAATGTCGCTGCAAATAAATGGAGGAAAAATAACTTCTTTTTTTTAACGACTGCCTCTTTCAGTTGAACGTGAGCAAGTAAAGAAAAGTGAGGGTTACTTAAAGAACAAAGTGGGGAAACTCAGTGTTTTGAAGTCACTGTTCCTTTGTGTCTTATCTGTCTGTAAGATTTCTCTTTGATGTCTTGTCACCTTCCCCCACCATTATGAATTCTCTTTGCTCTTTCCGGGAAGAAAAGCTCCGCAATCCTTCATTTCAAAATTCTCCCTTTTTTATTTTTCCGATATGTGCAATCAAAGTAAATTATTCATGCTCGCACAGACTATAAAGTTTAAGCAGATCTGGTGACTATTTCCCCAGCTGCTATTGTTATGAACAAAAAAAGAGGGAAAAGGGCAAGAAAAGGCAACTTCATTAATGGCACATTATGTTTTATGGTGGACTTGGAACTTGAAGTATCCTGAGCGTAATTTGTTTCTGTTTTATGTGAGCCACCCCGGTCCCCACCTGCTTCGGTTGGGGTGGATGAAGGGCATTTCTCGACATGAGCTTTGAGACCCATTAAACAGGCTTTTATATGCACTTCAATGAAACGCAGACGGAGAGCACCTGACAGTCGAGTGAAAGCTCATATTCCTTAAATTATTTTCTCCACTGTGTGGTTTGCTTATTTGACAAATAGTAGGACACGATATTTATGGGTGGCATCGAAAAATAGATTGGAAAAGTCAAAGAGTTAGTGATGCTTCCCCGCCAACAAAGTTTCCATTCAGAAAAAGAAATACGGTCGTTCCTTTGTGCTGTGGCCATTTTAAAGAAGTTAAAAACGACTGAAGAGTTTGAAAGAAGAAAAGAGACAAGAAAGACAAACAAAAAGGGAAATGGAGGCGAAGGATATGCTGTCCTTTGTACTTTTGGCATGTTGACAGCACTTGATGAATGGACGTCTCCTCACATGGAACGCCTGACCTCTCTCTGTTACGTAGCAACTAGACGTTTGGTGTTAGGAATTGTATTTCACATCATTTTTATCTACATGCACACAGCCGTAAATCTAAAACAGACGTGCGTTCCATTAAAGAAGAGGGATAACGTTTTCCTAACTCTCTTCGGCTTATGTTTAGGGGTCAATTGAACAGTTCCTGCTATTTGGTTTCACTAACTGCCAGACATTGTTTTTCTGGCATTAGATCTGACACGGCCCAACAAATGGCGAATGCCGGAGTATAAACTCTTCCCACCAACCCACAAAACACATGTACACACACAACCACTCTAGCATATCAACACTGTGAGTGAGGCTGGAGTCTTTCACACCACAGCCAAGCCTTTTAGTGCTGTGATGTCGACGCGTAGCAACATACAATTAACACATTTTCACTGTAACAAATCACTAAAACATTTGTTGATGCTTTATTTTGAGAAGAAGGGAAGACGTCTAAAATAAAGTCTACAAATGCCTCCAGATAAATTGCAAAATTTTCCAATCGATCCAGTTGCTTCAGGGGGGCTTCGAAAGTAATTATTAGAAAATGTTTTGTTCCCCTGATTCGACCAGCTTTAGATTCCCTGGGTTACATTAATCAAGCTCTCCACTCAGAACAGCTTGAAATCAACATTTTATGAGGAAAAGTTTGATAAGAAAAAGTAGAGAGAAAAAAAGACATGAGTGATATACTTTTTAAAAATAGCACATTAAAGTTGTTTAGTCATATTTGGTGATTAGGAATAAGTGCACTCACATTAAAAGCACACTTCAAAAGTCTACGTCTGAGTTGGTCATTAAGCTCTTTGATGTTATGAGTGTGACACCGATGACCAGGCCGGTATTCGTACTTCTCCGCAGCGTGTTATGGATCTGGCTGTGCTGTGTGTTGGCATCTGTATTTCCTGCTTCAGGTTTCAGCTTCTAACATTCCTATCAAACCATTACGGCACACTACGAACGCCACAGATGAACCCAAAGACACCTACCTCACCACCCTGCTCACTGACATTTGGGTCAGCAGCAGTCTGGTTGGGCAGCCCAGTATACCTAGAAATGATGTCCATATTAGGGACATCACCATACCAGAAATTTAGTGGTTGATACCAATGTCAGTGAAATTCCACCATTATCCATACCAATTCAATACCACAGTAAAATACCACAGTAAAAAACAACAGTTAAACAATAAATCCCATGTTCTTCAACGTCCACAACTTTATTACCATTTGCATACTTTTTTTTTAAAGAAGTTAAACAGGTCATAATTCACTCTCTAACATCCATTTTATATTGCTGTGAAAGTTTTACAGATAACATTTGAACACATCATGAACACTCATTTTTACTGAATAGAGCCTGAATGCATCATAATGTAACTTCCCATTAACATTAGCTGCGCCGTGCAGGACTGTACTGCTTACCGTCTGCTAACAGCTAACGTTAACTAGCTTTCGTCCTGATTACAAGACAGATTTGTTGTTCACAATGTGGCATTATCAGGGAAAGAATAGGGTTCGTCCCCTAGACGTGTTGATAGGGAAATTTACTGCATCTCAAACATATTTTCTATCGTCCCCGGGACGACGTTAGTCTTAAGCCTTGACGATACCTACAATGCCAAAAGTACCAAAGTTTATTGGAAATTGATGTGAGACTTAGTCAAATTGAGATGGTATCTTCCAAAGTTATAGCTACAGTGTAAAAAAAAAAATCCTCTTTCTGTTACTATCTGTTATTATCCATCGCAGTTCAACAAGGAATTACTGTTGGGGGAAACACAAAGAGGGAATTTTGGACTAAAAAGACTGTTACTTTGGAGGATTATCACTTGATTTGTCTAAAACAGATCATTGAAGCCTCATATTAGCTTCAGATTACAACAGAACAAGGACTGTGGATTTTTCCCCCAATGTCTTCCATTGGAAACACCTTAAGAAGGGATCTCTTAATGGCTGGTATGACCTGTTTGGTTGAGTTTTTGGAAGAGCTTTTGTATTGGGTTAAATAAAAATAAACCTTCACTCACAGTAGAATTTAGCACAGTTATAGCAGCTCAACAGAGTTGAGGACAAGTCACCCACCGAATACACCGTAATTATTTCCATCCCCCGTGTCCCAACTGTTTCTAATCAACTTCACATAATCTGTTTCCATTTAAATATTGTGCTCAGTTCAGAAGAAATATCTACACAGCAACATTAGATGATGCTTCTGAAATGTGTTTAACGTTAAGTAAACATGCTGTCAACATGTCTCTCGTAAAAAGACAAACAAACCAGCAAACAATCCTGAAATGATGGGAATAATTGCGATATGATCCCGCTGTGTTTGCCCTCAATCTGTAACTCATTTCATTTTGTTTGTGGCTGAGTGGTTCAGTATCTGCACGTCTGGATTTCAGCGCCAGCACCGAAGCTTTCTGACAGCTCTGCCTGAACCGTCCAGAGGAGACGGCGAGGTGACAGAGTTACCCATGGGAAAAAACAGTGCTTGATACTCGGTGGGGCCGAGGTGCCCAACATGGCGGCACATTCCCCTCTCTGATTGCCACTCCAACTGGTTTAAATGAGAGCAGGCAGCTGAAGCGTTTTGCCCCGCTTGTCCTGATGTGTTTGTGATCAAATGAGTGGTCCGGCCCCTCGGTGCTCGCTCATTATCTGGACACTGAGCTCGCTCTGCGCCGTGGGAGGCTCTTCAGCTCAGATAAAGCTGGTATGCTTTGTGTTTGGTGTCACTTTAAAGCATACAGTGCAGAGAAAGTGATGCTGCTGTTGTTTGAAAAACTTGTTTCTCTAAATGTTGGTTATGTTTGTGAAACTGTGCATGAATACTAGGATTCGCCCGATTCGATATGTATTGCGATTTTTAAGTATTGCGATTCTACTGGTATTGCGATTTTTGTTAACTTTTTTAACACTAGACTATGGGAAAAAGTTGAATCAAACACTTCTAGGTAGTTTTATTTTGGAAAATATCTAAATTAATAAATTAAAATGTTTGATTTTCAGCATGTATGTAGTCAGAGATGTAATGAAGTCAAATATATCAGTCATTGCATTATTTATTAATACATTTCCCTCACAAATTAGTGGTATTTTCTTTTAATTTATAAGGGACATGTGATGTTTTATACTTCTGGTGAATATAAGTCATCAATCTTATTTCCATATATGTATTTTGTATATACAGTTCCCTTTGTTAACACCTTATTTTGAAAACCGGACGTAGTCACATGTGTATACTTCCACTAACTTCACCAAGTCCGTCTCTAGCTCTCCCGTCAGCTCCGTTCTCTTTATGCATCCATGGTCAGCTCCATCGGGGACGTTTGAATGCACTTAACATAAATGTCAGTATATGGGTGCTCTACAGTTGTAGCGTCGGCTGACTTGACCACAGAGATGAGAGTGTTTACCGTTACCGCAATACTATAACATTTCCTGTCCATGACAGAGTTAGCATGCAGCTTTAGCCGTGATGTCTAGCTCTGCTTTTCCTGGCAATATGTGAAACCCAAAGTGTTTCCATACTTTACTGGATGTGTAGTGTTTACCACTTTGGATTAAATATGTGAGAGTGCAGGTCGTATCCACGCCAACCCTCCGCCGTCTTCTACTTTTTTATTTCAGCTCGCTGCAGCCGACTGCGTTTTGTTTTGGTTGATGGATACCGAACGGATATGACGTCACGTTACTCAGACTACAACAGTAAAAGCGGTAATTTCCTTCTACCTCCATAATGACTCAAATGAAGCAAATATATACATTCTGGCATGAAAAAATCTATTTCAAAATCGTAAAACTAAAATTGCGATACATAGGTGAATGAATAGTCAACATTTTGTGGCAAGTTATTTTTAATCCGTAAAGATTAATATTAAAGAGAAACAGCTTTGTGAGCAAAAGAATAAAATGCATCATCTCCCTGCCCGATAGCATTCCAGTGTGTGAAATAAGCTCCGCGTTTTCAACCCATGTAAAGTCATTTTCACACTCTGCCTCCCCTGGCAGTAGTGTGTCTCTGTGGGCTGCTGGAATGGTTTGTTTGTAGCACATGAAAAGAAATGGATCTGAGCTGTTTTCTGCAGATGTTTATTCACTGTGGCGCTGCTTCAGAAAAAGTTCATGAGAGACGGCTCTCTCTGTGGTTGGCAGTTTGTACATTTATTGATTTATTTGGCTAGGGAAAGATTGCATACATCACATATTTGGAGCAATCAAATCAGCAATTATGTGGTTTCATGTTTTGCACCCAGCTGTGACAAGCTCAACTGTCCTCAGAGAAGTCTGGCTGGATTTAATGTCTGTTGATTGCCTGGCAACATGACTAAAGATAATGCGAAACAGTCATTTGTCGACACGACAGAAACACATGCCGTTGTTATTCAAATATAGTATAACCTCTCACATATGTCATGATAAAACTCACATCTTTCATCAGTAAATTCATGATAGAAAATGTCTCTCCAACTCGAGTCAAGAATGTACACTTTGGGAAAAAATATCCAAGCACCAGTGAGGAGCAAATCAACCAAATAGCTGGAGGTATAATATATTCTGTATTAGATTACATGTAGGATATGTGTTGTATATTTTCTTTATTGTGCAACACGTCCAATATTTTCTTAAAAAACATTCAGACACATGAAAGCTTGCTGAGAAGAGAAATTATGAAACAGGATCCCTGTTTTCTGGTGTCTACTTTTTACTGGTGGGAAGACTGACTGGGAGTTTTTATAAATGTAATATTAAAGGTAACCTCTGGGATTTTGGCAGGTGATGTGAGCAACTTTCCTGCTGATTGCAGCGGGCAGTTATGCAAATGTGTAGTGCATACAAGCCATGGAAAATGAAGAAAGAAAACAGGAAGGTAAAACAATCCCCAAACAAATGGCCCAAAAACCATCTCCCTATAGACCACCATTATAAAAGACACATCTGTTGACACGCAGTCAACTCTTATTCTTTGTGTCATAAATATTTAAACACTGAAGATTTAATATATGTGCATAAAAAAGCGATTTCTATGCGTAGGAAATCAGACAGGCTGGCGGAGAATTTGTTTTTGGCAAATGTGCTGGGTGAGCAGTTTTCATTGGAATGAATGGGTGCCATATTGGAGACCTGGAGATCCGTGAACATGATCCAGAAGCAAGTTATCTAATGTTTTTAGAACATCTTTTGTTGAAACTTCTGTGTTTCCACTGCATGGTGGGGCTCTGCTCTGCTCTGCTCTGCTCTGCTCTGCTCGACTCACTTTTGGTACCAGGTGCTTTTCTCTCGCCGTGTTTCCACTGTGGATAGTTCCCACTCAGTGTAGGTGGGATTCTCAGCTGATGAAACTGCCGTGACGTCTTCTTCAACGGGACACTCGCTGAATCATTTCAACGGCAACCAAACAGAGAAACGTCTGCACTTTGTCAATTGTATTGCATAGTCTGCAGTGTAGTTTTGCGAGCTGCCATTTTTAAAAAGATCTGTGTCGAGTGAATTCAAAATTGAGAGTTTGTGCCGGTTTGTGCCGGTTTGTGCAGGATGTGCCGCGCTGCGCTGACGATTCTCTCTGGCCAATCAGTGGTCTGCAGTGTTTTAACTCCACCTTCTAGTATCGGCTCAGCTCGCTTCCTCGACTGAAGTGGTACTAAAAAATAAGTATTGCAACCATCCACAACTTTTGAGAATGGAAATGCAAAAATAACTGTTCTAATGTGTAACAAACTGAACTGAACTGGACTGGACTGCTCAGTGGAAATGTGCCAATACAGTATTGCCAGCTAGTCCTGCATGCCCAATCGCCCATTGACTTCCCTCAGTTTCAAGGTATTTCATGGATTGACAGCTGGTTGAGGTAATGTGCCAGGAAACGTAGCAATGTGGAAGAAAATTAAGATTGAAGAAGATAGGATTGCTAGCCAACGCAAAAAGCATTGCCAGTTTAAAAATATATATGTATGTGGAGCAATATTTTGATTAGTGGGTCCCTGTTTTTATTTTTTTAGCACCTATGCATGACCGACTGAAGCCTTGTTTATACTCCCAAACGGACGCCTACAAGGAAAGCTGCGGACATCCTCTGACGAAACTTACATCATGCGGACCCCAGCAGACCCTTGTGTACTCACAGACACGGAAGGTTTAACTTTGGCTTGAAGAAGTAACATGACACACTTTCCTAAAAACAGTTTGACGCTATTCCAATGATCGACAGCTGCCAAAAAAAAAGTAGAAATGCGTCTGGAAAGCAGGGGAGAAAAATACTGCTAGAAAGCAATCAAAATATAAAAAATAAAAATGTCTTTGCTAAAGGAAGGGTTTGTTGGGTCGCAAGGATACATTGTGTTTTTGTGATCATAGAAAATGCTTCCTAAAATGATCAATAAATAACAGGTATATTTCATCTATTACTGTTGATGAAAGATAAGTAGGTCCCTGTGTTGTCTAATTCAAAAATGTTCTGCTGCTTTAATGCTCAAGCAGGTACGGCGTCGCATGCAACAGCCCAAGGGCAAACAACGATGGGGGTGGGTGGACAAAACTTTGGTGAGGGCCATCTGTGTGCTATTTAGTCCAGTCCCAGCAGTCATGGCTGCTTAATTCAAAAACTGTCAGGGAGTGTCATTAGGTGCAGCCATTTAAAGGCTTCAGATTTCATTAGCCACAGGAAGGGCCACATTACCCTCAGGATTAATGTCAGGTTTCGCGGTTCAATGCTACAGCAGTGGACTGCATTAATGTGACTGGGTTGACCCTCTTGTTTAAATACACCCCAACTCATTAAGCATTATGTGGACCAAGAGCAGCCCTTAAATAGCCCGTGAATTTATGGACATTTTGTACAAGCAACATTCTTTTTACACCTCAAAAATCTCAAAAATCGCCCACCACTTCCTGAGATTCAATCATAGAGCACTAAATCTTCAGCTGAGGGGAGTCATCTGCCAGTCCACAGCCAAATGTTTATACTCTTTAAGGCTCCCACTGTTGCATCATCGTGGCTGTTTCATAACAAGTTGTGCTCCTCAGTGTCTCGATGATGCGGGGTGGGCGGCGTGCGTCGTAGAGGTGACACCATGCCGAACATGCCATGTCAGGAAGCCTGGGCTCACTATCTAGAGAGCTGAGTCACAGCGTAGTGAGACGCCCAGAAAACGATAACTCACCGAGGATGAGCCGAGTCATCACTCTTCCTGTTTTAATTAGGCAACATGGGCCCTTCAGCAGCCAATCATCTCATCTGCTTCCTTCCCTCCGATGACTACAGACGGGGAGTCGTGTTAGTTTGACGGCGAAGGCTTCTTGAATTTCAGCAGCTCCCTTCCTTTTATCTTGCAGGAGGTTTTAATACCATATTTAACTCGCCTTGTTTAATAACGAACATGAAACTGTCAGCGCCGGTGAAGCAAACAAGGCTTAATCGAGCAACGTGCAGCGCTCTCTGCGGTTTTGCTACATCACGTCGACATCTATCCAAGGCCGGAGGCTGTGAATGTAATACGTTCTGTACTGTTTGTTGGCGGGGGGGTCGCAGAGTCTCTGTGTTTCATCACTTCCCCATTCATCACAATGTCACCCAAGTGCCTGTGTGTCAGGACTCTCAGCGTGCTTTACCAGGTGTGAGAGGGGTCTGAATTTTTCGGGGCTCTTAATCAGGAAATGATCGCAACCAGCCATGATTCATGGTGTGGTCTGGTTGTCATACTATATATATGTTGAGCTCCAGAAGCAGCATCTTAAAGCTTGAAATGTATACTCCCACTCCTGAGAGCTGTACCTGCACCGATGGGATCTGCAGAGTGGAGGCCTGAGCTCACTTTCCAGAGTTTTGACAGACCTCAAGAGGCTGAACAATATAAATGTTTGAAAAGGCAGTTTGGACTCAATTCCCTTTCATCTTTTTTTTTCCTTCACACAAAATCTGCAGACTGTTTTTCCGCGTCAGCCAGAGGGGGTTAGACCTTTGTGGAGGAGCAGCAGCACTGCCATACCGCTGACTTGGCAGTGAATCCATTTTTTTGCAATTAACACTTTGTTTATGCTCTCACTTTGGTGCACAGTGGGCTCTGAAGTAAGCACATAATCTTTAAAGTGGGTGGGGGCATCACCGTTTAATGCCTTTTATTACTCAAGTGCAGCTCAGTCGATATCTCTGTCGCAGCGGAGGATGTCAGACAAATATGCAGTCAGTGTGTTCAAGTTTGGCCTTTAATACACACCAGATTTAAAGAGTGTTACCACTGAAACCAACTGGATAACTAGCTCATTAGTTTTGTCATATTTGATGTAGGTTTAGTTCATAATGTGGAGTTTTATTAGCTGTTACATACATCCTCATATATAACCAAAGATTGTAATGCTTTGTGGGTGATAATCACTCACCGGTGGTTTTCTGTCTCATTGAGTTGTTTCTTCAGGGTTTCCTCCTGGAAATGTCTTAGTGTGTGTCCTTGTAAATAATACAGCACATGGCTTCAGTAACCGGGAGGAGATCGGTCCAGTTAGAGGTCGTATTAGCTGCTAGCGCTGCTCGCCTTGTGGTGCCACTTTGCCATTGGCGTTTTTGATGAAATAATTTTGTTTTTAAAAGACTTAAAAGTAAAGATTTCAGGCAGCATTGTACGTAGTAGTCCGGTATCTCTTTGCTCAGTAGGTTATAGTGTACCAAATCATTACAGAAAAGTTACATTTTAAAAAACACCTACAGTATAAATAGTTTTTTTAGGTTTACAGATTGTAACCCGCTTATTCCCTAGACTGCCTGTTGGGCTTCAGTTTGCTGTGTTATGATTTGAGCATATTCTTTATGCTAAATGCAGTACCTGTGAGGGTTTCTTGACAATATTTGTCATTGTTTTTTGTTATTGATTTCTCCAATAATAAATATATACATACATTTGCATAAAGCAAGCATATTTGTCCACTCCCATCTTGATAAGTGTTTTAAATACTTGACTAAACTCCCTTTAAGGTACGTTTTGAACAGATAAAAAATGTATGATTCATTTTCAATTGATGCAATTAATCGTGATTAAATGTTTTAATCGATTGACGTATAATATTCGCAGGTGAGTGTTTCGCATTTTCGTGTGATTTATACGTCAGGCCCCCGGTGTGTAAAGACCTTTACGCTGTATGTAGCAGGCCGAGAGTTAAAGCATTACGTAGTTACTAGATAACAATATAAACAATCACCTCTCTCATTAAATATGTGGCCTTTGCTGTGTGATGCAGCGCCAGAGCTAGTTTTCCCTGAAGCTAAATAAACCTAATATTGTATTTCATTGAAATGTTTTTAGTTTGAAACTCCCATCCTGTGTTGACATAAACATCAATCCATCAAAATCCAATACAAAATTGTCTTCCTTTAAAGCAAGTTCATTTGAATCACAACTCCCTCGTGATTGCCAGAAAAGTCGAAGTGGAAAATGAAAATAGAACGGCAGGAATAATGTGTTTTGTGTTGTAAATGATTGTGCTCTATGCTTTGATGTGCTTTGAATGTCTGTAACTGCTGATAGACTGGGAAAAGACAATGTTGTGAATGGAAAGGACCTTGACCCAGTTAAAACAACAAAGCCGTGCCGTGGGAAATGAATGAAGGATAATTTAAAATAGAGGTGAGATGAAAGAAATACGCCCAAAAGCGAACAATGGTAGTGTTTTCTTACTGTTTTCCTATTATTCGAAGGCTATGCCAACAAGTAGTGTACTGCTCACTACGGTGGAAAAAATCCTAATGATGACTACACTTAAAGTGTGAAGAGCTTATTGAGTTTTCCCTAGGAAGCCTCCCCGGTGCATCGTTTGGAGATCTGCTGTAGGCAGTCACTGCAGAGACTCCAATTACTGACCAAGTCCCACTTGGCTGGCTTCTAACTGTGACCAGCAAATTAGAAAGAGAGAGAGAGGGAGAGAGGGAGAGAGGGAGAGAAGGGGGCAGAAAACGCATTTAAAAGGCAAGACAAATGTTTTTGGTTGCAGTGCGATACTGGCCTACAGGAAGCCAAGAAAAGACGTCAAGCAGAGTTTAACAAGTGCACTGCCTGAGCAGAGGGAGAGATAGGCAGCTCTTTGTTCACGTGTTGGAAACGCTCCAAACGCCTGCTTCATAGTATCTTCCTCGATAATCCAGCAGCGAGCAGCTGATTTATGACCTGCATTAATGTTCGGACTGAACTTCCTGAACAGAATCTTTAACTATAACCAAACCACATGGAGGGGAGAATAACATCTAACAAAAATATGTATGGCTTTTACTGGAAAATACATGAATGGGAATTGTGTGAGTATGTTGGGTAACACCTGTGGCATTAAGAAATCTTTATATTTGATTCTTGATACCACAGTAAAAAACAAAAGTAAGACAGTAAATTACTTCAACATACACTCCTTTATTACCGTCTGCATACTGGTTTTTCTTAGCAGGTCATAATTCTCTCTCTGATATCTATTTTATATTGTTGTGAAAACATCTCTTCCAAACAACTGCATTTATTCAAGTTTCTTGCCAAAAACTATATTTTACTAAAGTACATTTGAACACATCATGATAACGTTAGAATTTACCTTTGTCCAATACTTATTTTTACTGAATAGAGCCTGAATGCACCATAATTTAAATCAACGGTTGCTCCTGTGTTGGACGAGATCTAGTTAACGTTAGCCTCTTTCAGAAAAAGTCAGCGGTCATATTAATTATCTTCTATTTGATAAACAATGGTCTCTTACCCAAACATAAAATAGGACATGCATGCACCTTTTATACTGATATTATGACATATTATACTGTATATGCAATCACCGACCATGTAGGTGTAGAGTCCTCTGACATGATGTTTCATTGGCTTAAGTGCCTTAGCTACTGTATTTCTTCAGCATTGGAGACATCGGTTTCGCTGAGTGTCTTAGTTTCTCAGCTGGAGAAAGCTGCACAAATAACAGGCTGCTGTTCCAGAAACCTTTTGACCATTTCAAAAGTGCTATTCCATCTCGTAGCGACATCGATTTTCAGCTTATGTAGCGGCAACTGCAGAAGCCTCTGTTTCTTCTGCATGCAGACATGCAGTTGATTCAATGATTCAAGAACTTTATTGTCATTATGCAGGCTTAACAAAATTGCGTTTGCCCACAAATGGTGTATTGTATTTAAAAAAAAAAAAAGACTGCACACATATAGAAGGAATAAATAAGGCACGAATGAGATAAAACATTGGTAATAATATCAGCAATAAAAAAGCAGAATCATGAGCAATACAGATATATAAAATTAAAGCAATATGAGTATAATAAAATAATGCTTGAGTACAACTAACAAGTGTGCAAAACATCAGCAGCAGCAAAAGTCCATGAAGAGTGCAGTGTGCAGCACATCAGTCTTGTCTGAGTTCAGTAGAGCCACAGCTTTTGGAATGAAGCTTTTTTTCAGTATATTTGTTTGTGTGCGTATTGATCTGAAGCGCCTGCCTGATGAGAAGAGCTTAAACAGATGATGTCCAGGGTGTGTAATGTCTTTTGTGATGTTCTAAGACTTCTCACGCAGCGAGTGTTGTGAAGATGGTCCAGTGATGCCAGCTCAATGCTAGTAATGTCCGGTGCAGTTTTCACGAGCCGCTTTGGTGCAGCTGCTGTTCCAGGCTGTCATGCAGTTTGTTAGCATGCTCTGTAAAAGTTAACGAGCAGCTTTTGCGGGAGGTTTGCTCTCCTTACCCTACTCAGAAAATTGTGCCTTACCCACCAGAGCTGAGGTGTTGTCAGCCCAGGAGAGGTCCTCTGTGATGGAGACTCCCAGGAACTCTTTCCACAGCATCTGTGTTGATGTGGAACGGACTGTGTGTGATCTTCTTAGTAGTCCTAAAATCCATGATGATGTCCTTGGTCTTTTTGGTGTTTAAGACCAGGTTGTTGTTTGTGCACCACGTTGTCAGGTTCTGAACCTCCTCCTGTATGCGGCTTCGTCGTTGTCAGTTATGAGCCTGATGACGGTCGTATCATTCCCAAACTTTACAATAGTGTTTGAGTTAGGGATGTTAATAATTAACCGTTTAACCGTTAACCAACATTAAGCATTTTAACCGATTAACGCTATCGGTTAAAGCGGTTAAAAGACATGTTAATAATTAATTAAAAAGCTGAGAAAAGCTTGTTACTTAAAGGAGAAAAGCTGGTTCACCAAGTTGGCTCCCGTTTATAGCTCGTTTGAGCGGAGCGGAGGAGTTGTAGCCTCGTAGCATTTATTCACAGACAAATAAACTGCACACACACTGTCTGCTACACCTACGTTCACAGCTCTAACGCCACCGACAACACACATACGGTCTGATGGAAACTCGCTGAAGTTACACATATGGTCGTATGTGTGTGACTACGGGGAACACGAAGCTATCAGCAGAACTACAGATGCTAACGTAGCACAAACACAACACAGGACAATTGCTATCGTTAATCCGGGCAGACAGAGTGTCGTTACGCCGGGCAGACACACAGCTGACAACCTGCTAAACTAAACTAAATGTGCGGTGGAGACTTTTACTGGGAAAAGTGACACTACACAAAGTTAACGCTACAGGACGGGTGAACTGGGGTCTGTTGTGCTTATTCACAGCTGGCGCGAGGCAAAAATCTTGTCGGTCAACAGTTAATAATCAGTTAACAAGGGTCGGTTATCGCTTAAGGAAAAATTTCAAAATTGGCATCCCTAGTTTGAGTTGTGGATGGGTTGTCATGGTCATGTGTGCGGGTGGTTGATGAGGAAATCTAGCATCCAGTTGTATATGGAGGGAGTTAGTTCTATGTATGAAATGACGTACATTCAATGTTTAACTTTGCTGCCTTCTTGCCTTCTTGGCCCGGTCTCCATCGCAAAAGAGACAAAGCACCGCGAAAACTTGTGGAACATTCGCGCACCACGCAAAAGCTGGGATGACGTAATTTTTATAGCACCGTATGCACTCACTACGGCGCGCATAAACCAGGCTTAACTTTTTGTGGCCGTGGTTAATGTCAAAGTTAATGTCCTGCTGAGTGCCAACGACTCAGCAGCTGTTGAAGTAACATGAACGAAAAGTAACGTCTAGTGGGAATCAGTGCCAAACTTACCTATAGCTAACCAGCTTCCAGTGTCCAGTCTTTTAACCATGACAGCAATGGTTTCCAAACCATAACTCAGTAGTTTAACCCAGACCGTTCGCTAACACTACCTACATTGTTTTTGTAACTAAACCTTGATCAGAGCATCATCAAAAAACAGTTTTATTTTTAAAACAGCAATGTCGTTCTTACGATAGCGGTGTCAGATCATATGTATGTGTCATTTTGGAAGGCATCGACCCACAATGTATTTTTCTGTTTCATTTGGAGGACTTGCTATGCGAGCTTGTTAAAAACCTCATCTTTTAACAAGCTTGCAGAGCAACCAGTATTCATTCATACCATGGATGTTGTCTCCTAGCAAGATGTCTGTCAACCGCTGCCGTGAAAAACACCCACCAAGCAGCTTGAAGCTTAGATGTTTTTGTTGTTTTCATAAACATGTCCAAAACTGTTTTATCTTATTTTAAAAATTAAAAATATGTAGCTGCAGTTTTATTATACATTTTTATCTTCTTACACAAACAGTGAGGAGAATGTAGTAATAACGGCAGAAGGTCAGAGTAGGATTTCACTCATGGAGTACGTGCAGATAAGTGCACGGTGTGGTGCTGGGCCAACAGTGAGTGTTGGTGAGATAATACTTCCCGTCTGTGAAACACTTCATATGTTTTTTATAGTGAGACATTAATCCACAGTTATGAGGAAAATTCAGATGAAAATAAAATGATTCAATTCCTGCAAACAAATTACCTTGAGGTTCACGAGCCAAGAGCAGCTGCCTGTTGTAAAAGAAAGCAGAGGAACGTCATATTTTGGTGTGTGTCACCGAGCACTTCCAAGGGATCCCAGGCCCTTTCAGCCCATAACTTATTTCTGTTCTTCCCCTGTTTTGACGTGATATCGTGTTTCCCAAGACAGGAGCTCGTACGCTCAGGAGGGGAGATGGATAAGAGTGGATGTGCCACGTTTGACATTGAAGTAAGATCACTCTGTTCCCTCCAAGCAGACACACATTAAACAAGTAGGTAGATCAGAGCAGCAGAAAGGCAGATGAGAGGTAGCTGTGCGTGTGTGCACTTCCACACGGGGCTTAAGAGGCAGAAAGGACAGCTGGTTCACTCATCACCACTTCGCTGTGTCTCTGGGCTTTTCAAAACCCCCGAGACAGATTGTTTCTGCTGGAGAGCTGATGTGCACTGTTCAGTAACTGGTTAAATATGACAACAGGAGGATGTGTTTTCTATATTTGTACCATAATGGTGTCATTAACAACAAGGCATTAGTCTGAAAAATAAGACCTCAATAGTTACTTTGTGGAGCTTAGCTCAGGATGGCCATTGTGTTGTGGTCTTTGGGGTATTTCTTTGTCTAATAAATCTGGTAAAAGAAAAAGCAGAATATTATGTTATTGCCATTGTAAAGTAATTGCCTAAGCCCTGCCTGACAAGCTTTTTGTTCTCACACATTACATATACTGTTTACATTGATAACGGTGGCAGATTTACCGCTTGAAATTCTTCTGAAATAATGAGTCCTTGATTTCAGACAGAGGTAGAAAAGCTACCTGAAAAGCTAAGATTGCGACTGTTGCTGAAAGATGTTATCAGTTGTAGCTAGTTTTCTAGACACGTAACCTAACGTTAGAGCCATGAGTTGGTTGACTTTTTAGCGTTTACAGCTGGCACATTTTAATAGGAGAATCTTGTAAAGGGATTTTTAAATATGCAAAGGGTAAATTATTGACGATGCGTGTACCAGGTAAAAAAAGTCAGTGTCCCCATCAGTTGATGATCCATGCAGAAGACATGGAAATAAAGGAAGAGCATTGTTCTTTTATTTCAGTGTAGAGCTTGTTAGTCTAAACCTGTTTGGTTGCAACACATACTAGTTAAAAAAAAACGGCGAATCTGAGCTATTTGTGGGAAGGATGATGACATACGTTCTCCTGTTCAGACTGAATTCTTGCTCCCTTATCTTTGCTCAGTCCACATCCGCAGTTTGCATAATACCAGAGCTGTAGTTTTTCACTCCCACAAGATTTGGTGACACTTTGATGAATCTTTTGTCTTCTTGCAGTATATGTTTCACTCTCCTTAAAAGGTTCAGACTGGTGTTTACCTTTTCTGTTGCAGAGAGGTCCACGATTCCCATGTATTTTTTTCTGTGGGAATGATAAGTTAGGAAGAGCATCTCTGCTTTTATGAGGTTAAAGGAGTAAAGTAAATGGAGATTTTCCTGGATGTCTGCAACGTGGAAATTCTTGCTTCATGAGAATATACTGCAAAAAACAAAACTTTCCAGGGTTTGTAACGTATTCGATGCCTGATTTGAGGAGACACTGCAGGTATAGCAGATGAGTTTGACTGACCTGTTGAGGTTACCACTCTGTCTGTTGTCAGCGCACCTCTCCTGGTGATGAAAACATCCTATTGGCTCCTCACGCATGGCTAACTCAGACCCATCACAACAAATCTGTCTCTCTGGGCCTGCCAGACAATGTGTATCTGTGTGTGTGTGTGTGTGCGTGCGTGCGTGCGTGCGTGCGTGCGTGCGTGCGTGCGTGCGTGCGTGCGTGCGTGCGTGCGTGCGTGCGTGCGTGCGTGCGGGCGTGCGTGCGGGCGGGTGTGAGATGGCGTTGCAGACGAGGGAGTGATGGACTAGAAGTGACATACGACCCCTGAAGCAGCCAAGGATTAATGGCCTCAATAGGCGAGCTCCTCTAGAAGGATGTGGACATGTAATAAGGACTTCCACCAGCCACAGTGCATCCATCCATCTGACCTTCCGGCTCCACGCTCTCCTGCAGCTGCGGCGTCCAGATGTGGAGGCACCTGTGGAAAAAAGGGACACTGATTTCCTGCCGCAGAGGCAAAAAAAAAAAATAACTCTTGACTCGATACTCTCCTGATGTTTTGTGTACAGGGAACAACATTTTTGAGTAAAGGGCAGCTTTGGTGGTCTGAGCAGAGATGGTTTTCAGGTGGGGACGGCGTCACCGGTGGCGTGACAGCTTACATGGAAACTGGGGAGGCGAGAGATATAAGACACTGCAGGGACTCCAGTCAGAGGAATGAATACGAAACATTGAAAATGTCACCGGGGTATTCTGACATTTTGCACTTTGAGCGAGTCTGAAAAAGTTCAAACACCAACTGAGAAAGTGAAAGCGGCAGCTATGAATGTGAGTCACCTGCATGAGACGACATATTTAACCCCTTCTACTTCGGAGGTGTTAATATATGCATGGAAACTAATTGGAAACAGATTTTTCTCCATGACGACTGAGCAAATGATCCCATAATGAACCTGTTAGTTATAGCTTGAAGCTTTCCTGCCAATAAACCTGGCTTTCAGGACAACACCCGGTGACTTCAAAATGCTCGGCCTGTTTGCCTCCGTGGCCTCAGACAGAAATCACAGATGAGAGTGCTGCCACAGGACATCAAGGGCGCCAGGAGGCAAAAAAACACCTGCTGTCACCATCTCCCACTCTCAAAACCAGCATGAACACACAAGGTCAAATAGCCGGGGCGGCACCCGATCTATTAGATTTTCAGATGCTCCGCTTTTCACCGAGATCAAATCACTTCCTGCCAACCAGATTAGAAGTGCTGGTGGGGGGGCGAGGAAAGGGCTAGCGGGCTGATATTAAAAAGGACCCATGCTGCTGACAAGTCTTTGAACAGGAGCGAACTACACATTCAGGAGAGATTGTTCCCCGAAAACTGCTCTGAAGAAAATCTGACAGAGATATTGTCCTTGTGACTTCAGTTAAAGTCTGTGTTGCTTCTCCTTGTGCTTTGATTCGGATTTGCTGGCATGTCTGAGGTCATTTTAACACCCTGTGGTCCTAAACTCAATGTCAAAGATTATAGTCACATAAGGGAAAGTTGCTGCCTCACAGCCAATAATTACCCAAGTTTGGTATTTAAATGGTCTGCAGTTTGAAGAAAGGCTTTGACTTCATGAGAGCAAGTTTTTGCTGGGCTGGTTTGTCTTTCTCACATTTCTTCAGGAATGGTTTGATATGATACTCAAGTCCCCTGAAAATAGGGGAACCACCCATATTGAGCTTCACAAAGGCTCTTCTGAAACCTATCGGTGACGTCACAGAGACTACGTCCATATTGTATACAGTCCATGGTTTCCTCCCAAACATGGAAATGTAACATTTTGATGTATATTTTTTAAATTTCTTATTCTATTTTCACAAAATCCTTTTCTTTAAACTTGCTTACTTAATTGACTTTTGGCTACTTTGCAGCGGGAAAAACAAACTGTAAACACAACACTGACATATTTTCCCCTTGTTAGCAAACAGTTGCTTATTTAACAATCAGACGTGGAGCAATATTAATATTTATTTGTTCACCTAATGAATGTAAGTTCAACATTAAGTTTCATTTTAGCTCTATTTCTGTTATGTTTGGTGCTGGCAGGTCGTGTACAGCTTCCCACTGCCACAGCATGAAAATGATGCTGATTAGAGCTAATAATGAACCAAAACACAAAAGTTGTGGATTGTAAAACCAAAAATGAGCTGAAAGACGCAAAAATGCTCCATAGAGCTGTTAGCCATGTAATAATTATCTGTGGGTTCATAACTAAAGCCATGTTCACACAACGAGTGACAAAAGCAACAAAACAGCCAAGAGTGGCCAGTTTTATTGTCGGTGAGGCGCTCGTTAATGTATTATGACATTAAATAGCACTGGGAACTGACTCACAGAAGTTCTTTAGAACAGAACAGGGTGAAACAAAAACATATGATTGTTTGATGCTTCATGGCGTCATTGGAGCATGAATATTTCAAAACCAACACACATATTAAATGTATTACAGATAACTAGAATTGCACTCGGAGAGCGCAGACCTCTGCCAACGCGTGACTTTAAAAACAGATCACAGCTCACAGCTGGCGGTACCGCGAGGTGGTCGACTTGTTATTAACGCGGTGTGTTTCCGTGTAACGTATCGGCGGATGCCTCTCTTGTTCAGCAGCCTTGTTATGTCTGTATAACGTTACACTATGTTGTCTCTCATCCCGTCTACCGCTTTTTTCTTTCTCACCGCGGACGGCCAGCAGCTTCCACACACGTTTCTCTCTGCTCTCAGAAGGAGGCGGGGTCACGCGTCATCAACGCGTCATCAGCTTCACTGCACATGTGTTATACCCTGTGGTTTTAATGCTCAAGCTGATCGGAATCCTTAAAATATACCTGAATTCGGATCATGATCTGGATCGCCACCAAAATCGAATTTCATTCAAATCCATCACGGACTTTTGGAGTAATCCTGCTAACGGACAAACAAACCAACAAACCAACAAACAAACCAACGCCGGTGAAAACATAACCTCCTTCCTAGGCCTTCAGCCTTCGGCCTTGGCGGAGGTAATACAATATAGCATGTATAAAAAATACATTTTATTGAATGATATCTAATAAACTTCCCATCCCCTTTGCTAGTGTTTTGGGCAACTTGACCCTGAACTGTTGCTTCATTATCAAATGTCAGCTTAACGTTGATTTAAGGAGGCTTATTCTGTTTTAAATCAGTGTTAGAACATTATGCTGCCTTTGTAATCTTTTTCTAATCTAAAGTATTTCAGCATAAATTGGGCTTAATCCCAGGACCAATTGATCCTTCTTAATCAGTTAATTGTCTAATTGCTTAAATCCAGACACAGAATAAGGAGACCTGTCTTCCTACTCCAGCTCTTGAGGAGTTCACATGGGGGCTCGCTCACCGGTCATCTGTCCTAAACCCAAAAACAACGCCCAACCACCACACCCTCCTGGGCCACTTAAACAACCTCAAGCAATCGGACTCATTGTAAAATGGAAGCGTATGTTTGGCTAATGAAGCTCAGCTGTCCAGTCAGTTTCACTCATGTATGTCTCCTAATCTGGTGGTGGCTCTGGGAGGATAAAGGTGGGGGGGGTTTCAGAGGCGATACAAACAGACAGATAGCAAAGTGCGTGGCGTAGGCCTGGCCCAGGATGTCAGTGTTCAGGGTGGGTGACAGTGTTATTCCCTGCCATCTGTTTCCCAGGCGGCGGTCCAGCAGCGCTATGTTGAATGTACAGGCATGAGGGAGTAAGGAGCAGCCCACCATGCCACACTATTGGCACTGCAGCATTTCATATTAGCATAGCAGTGTGTGCCGGCCTCCCGTGCCTGTTTGTAGGGCCGAAATTGTGTTCGGTTCAGGCTACACACAGATATATAAAAAAAGCTCTCCTACACTCAGACTGCCCATCTGTCTATCGTCTGTCTGTTTTTCATGTCTGTGGCACTCTGTCAAAGAAAAAGGACTGGCACAATCACAACTTGCTCCACATTGCTGAGCTATAAAGTTACAGAATGCAGAAAAGGGAGATTATTGAGTTAGCACAAGTACAACTGTTTGTTTTCTCCCCTGCATTTCAGCTTAAAGCTGTCCGTCCGTGTGAATTTCCCATGAAAGACACTTCTGCTCTCTTTTAAGAAGCAGGACGGTAAGCGCCGTCAGTGTTTGGTGACAAGGCAAATGCCCTAAATGAAAGGGAAAAAAAGGGACTTTAGCCCAGGAGATCGCTGTTCGTAACCCGTGAGTTGCCTAAACCTAACTAAGTAGTTTTGTTGCTTCAGTAGTTTTGTTGCCTAAACCTAACTAAGTAGTTTTGTTGCCTAAACCTAACCAAGTTGTTTCCTGTGAAGACAGAAGTTTATTTTGGAAAGACAGTCAGTCCGTGTGAATTTCCCATGAAAAGCCACTTCTGCTCTCTTTTAAGAAGCAGGACGGTGAGCGGCGTCAGTGTTTGGTGACACGGCAAACGCCGTAAATGGCATATCATTTTCTGTTTGGGTATGTTACCCAAACAACAAAGGAATGTTATGAGAGCAGTGGGGTCTCATCACTCAACCTTTTATGAGAAGAACTCACAAAGGCCTGAATCACTCTTCCTCTCTGTCTCTGCTGTCACCCTCAGGAAAAGTGAGCACGCCGTAAATCACCTTGGCAGCTCTGTGTTTTGAAGCGGCAGACTGCCCGTAGCCAGTGTCATTTTATAGGTTGTTATTTCACTGCATGTTGTAGAGAGAGGAGGCTCTGAAATCATGTTGCTTTAAATGCTGATGTGTTTGCTCCAAGTGGTGAATCAAAGTCGGGATGAATGGAAGGACGTCTACAGAGAGACGGCCCAGAGTTCACGGGGAAACTTCAGTCTAACCTTTGTCCACAATCTGAACCTCAAGGAATTCAGCTAATTCTTTTAGTATGGAAAGTGGAGGCTTTATTGCATTCTCTGAGGATGTGAACCTGAACGTTTAAGTGTTAACTTGCATTTACATGTGCGCTTTTATATACAATGAATTACTTTGTGTGAGGGTTTAGAGAGGGTTTTTGGTTTGGACCATTCCTGCAGAGATCTGGGCCGTGTTCCGGTTGTGAAATAATTACCTCACTTTGAACACAATTTTTCTACAATAGAGACCTATATATTTCTTTTGCATGTGCATGTTAAGCTTTTCCGTTTGCTTTTGTCCCAAAACATTTAGACATCAAGGCAACGTATCATAAGTGCGTGTGTGCTCGCATGCATAAATCTGCACAAATCCCAAAACAGGCTGTAGATAAGCTCCAGAGAGAAAGAGCTGGATTATTTCTCCCTGATGCCCTTTGTTTGAAGAAAAAGGTGTTGACTGACAGCTGAGCTCCTGGACCCTACTCAGCCAGGGTTCAATGCGGATGCCTGGCTAATGAGGTCGACCACAGGGATTATAATCAGACGGGGAATATTAGCGTTCTCATGTGTCAGTCAAGACGGGAAAACCTCCCAGTGTTGCAATGTCAAAGTGAGCTTTTTCAGCTTCCGATTGGTTCATATTTACCATACAACAACACAGAGCCATGTCATGGCGTCCCCAGGGCGGCTTTAAGACGTCTCCGAGCCCGGGCCGTGACAGTTAATGGGAGAAGGAGTTATGGTGGGAAATCTCACCATGGGTCCAATTCCAAGGCCCCGGTGGACACTGAGGGCTCTCCGAAACATACAAATTATCTCCTGTCGGCTTTTTTGGCAGTAAAATGTGGTCTTTTTAACCTTGCAGTCTTTAACCTCCCAATAATCATTCAGCAAAAGGTGGTCCTCAAGCTGGGACTGAATACCCGCTTTTGCACTGAAATGTATTAATGGGCATCACGTTTGACCCTCTCCAACCTCGACGGCACTCCCCTTCCCTGCTCAGGCCATTTTAGAGAGCCAAACAGAGAAAGAGATGAGAGATGGAAAGAAAAACACCGACTCACGAGAGCGATGTGACATATGGAAGCCATCACAGGCCTGGACGCCCATCTGTGTCGGCAGTCGTGGCCTGCTGGCAACCCGCTAGTCTCTGCGCAGGATGGGAGTAATCCAGGGCAGAAGAATTGTGATAAGAAGAGTCCGAATCCCTTGAGGTTCAGCGTTGGGGGAGGGGAGGGATGGGCTGTGAGCGGAGGGTGTTGTCGTGAGGTGCAAAAGCTCGCTGCCGCAGAAAACAGGTGCCCGACAGCTCAGTGGGGTTCATCTGGGTTTAGTAGGGCTCAGTTTCTCACGTTTCTGCCTGCAACAAATACCTTAAACAGACTGAAACTGCAACAACCATGCTGGAGACTATGTGATCACATGGAACCAAAACAAACGCACATTTTCTTTTGGAGTTGCAAGAAAATACAAGCTTTCTGGGTTGGTATACATTCTGTTCTGTGTGAGGGTTTGGGTTATGAAGTCCTCAGATCGTGTCTTGTTTTATACCTGGGACACATGACAGGAACTGTGCATCTAGTACCCCTTTCACACCAATGACCAGGGTTGGTACCAGGGTTATCTGACCCATGTTCAACCCTCCTTTTGTCAATTCAAACCAAGCCAGTCAACACGGGTTGAACCCTGGTCAGGACAATTCAGATACGACCTGGGTCACAACCCGGGAGCAATACACACCAATTAGCTCAGGTGCTGGAAATGGGCAAGGGGGTTACAGGTGTGGAGGATTATAGAGAGAGGACATGATAGTGGCTTCATCAATGTCTACAAAAATGTCACAGAATGATGCACGCTTTTGGGATAATATGGTGTAAATTTAGTGGGCCTACATGCAGCATTTTCACCTTTGTAAAAGTGTTACGTGGAGCTGTAATGTAGCCTAAGCAAAAACATACAGACAACATACAGATTCAATCAACATGAACCTTTTTTCCTCTGTCTATCTACAGTACCCATTTATCATATATCAGACTATATTGTGCTATCTAATATGATAATATAGGCTATAACTTACAAAAGGATTAGAAACATATGATGACTAAAATGTATATTTCACTCGCTCCACCATCCCAGTAAAGATTTGCTTCATATGGTAGACCTACTAAAGTTGTTCAGCTGGGCATGTGGCAACTGCTGGATAATGTAAGAGCTTGTCCAAATGTGATAAAATGAGTTTATATTTCATTAAGTTTGCTAATTGCTCGATAAGTTGTGTTATGTTGGACATGTTATGTTCATATACACGACGTTGTCCCTCATCGTCTCATCATCTACCGCTTTTTTCTTCCTCACCGCGAATGGCCAGGAGCTCCCGCACCTCGATGTCTTTATATCTGTGTTGTTCTCGCCCATTGTTGTTCTCAGTAGTGTCTGAAATCATTCCTGTTGCCGTCGCACCGTTTGTTTGAGCTACGGTTAAACTGTGATAATTGCGTCACGGACTGTGCGCCATTTGCAACTGAATAGATTTGTCCCGGTTGTTAGCGACCCTGGTGCGTGCCGTTCACATTGAAATCGACCTGGGTCATGAAGCTGAGTCGGTCAGCGCAAGTTAACCCTTTCAAACACACAATCAACCCTGGTTCAACCTTGGTTTAGTCCTTGGTGTGAAAGGAGACCAATATCTGGTGAAGATTCTACTCGCTGCCGGAAACAAGGCTATCACTAAAAACTGGCTCAAGACTGATGCACCAGGCCACAAACAGTGGCTGACTATTATAGATGATAGTGATGGAGAACCTCACTTATAATGTAAGTTAAAAATGAAGGAAGAGTATTTTGCAAAAGGCTGGGGAAAACGGTTCAGATTTATTGTTTTCTTTCCCTCCGTAATTGTACTCTAAAAGGAAAACATTAAAGATAAAGTATAAAAAAAAAAAGCAGCACTCCCCACTCCCTTGTTTTACATCAGCCTGTAAAAAACTGTAAATGTTAGCGACACATTCCTTCGCCTTGGAATTTAAACAGTTTGCAGTCCGCAGCAAATGTGCGTTTCCGACCCTGCAGTCGCCGAGATACATTTGATTTATTTGTGTTTGATTCGTGTTTGGATTGTAGCGGCAGTTTTTTGGCAAACGTTAACAAAACTGGAATAAATGAAAGGCGTAATTGGAAAAAGGAAATTGGCTGCTTCTCATTTTAATTTACATGTTTGCATTGTTGAATTGGCCTAAAGGAATGAATTTAACGTGTGTTATTGTAAGCCTCGGAGTTGAACGGAGAGGTAATTTAGGAGTCTCCTGACCACATTCATCCAGCTTCATATCCTGGTTCACTGCAGATCTAATCAGCACGTTGAATGATATTTGCTCCCTCCAGTCATGTTCTATTTTCTTCTCACTCTAAAAATATCATATACAAACAATAGGAGCTCTTTAATCAACCACGGTAAGATAAAAAGTTTATGCATGACTGGAACAATTTAGGTAGCGGATCATTTTCAATTAAGCATCATCAAATCTGAGGTTTCTGAGGTTGTATAAATCCTCCTGACCCGACCGTCTTCTCCTCTGCTAGACCTTACTAACTGGCACAGTCCAAGTTTTTTTGTCAGTGAAAAATTTATTGTGAAGCATTAAATTTTTTATCACCCCTTTTCAGAGGACCCCTGATGGTAGGGCTGTGGAGCTGTATCAATCTGAGAGTGAATGCCCCTCAGCATTTTCACGGGCAACACACACTGAATGTACACACTTCACAAGATTCAAGGAACTACAAAGACCAGTGAAACTTATCTTTCAGTAAAACAAATGAGCCCCATACTTTGAATTTCAAGCAACAGAATAGATGCAACATCTGATCTTGTGTGACAGTGCGGTCAGGTCTCTCGGGGTCCTCCACCCCTGTACAGCTCAGCGCTGCCCCGAGGCCACGGAGGGCAGGACCCTTCAGATTTAACACCTCCCAGACGTGAACACCTGGGATTTATTAGTGATCGAGCCCATGTGGCTGCATGCAGACAAAAAAAGTCTCTGCCTTTGTCTCGAACGGAGTAGAAAGAGTTGTAACTTTCGGTCTGTTTCCTTTCTTCTTTACCTGCATTTCATCTGCTTCCCTGCTGCTCGTCCATCCTCAGTGGTCTTGTGGGGAGCGGGGAGCGGGGGGGAGTCTTTTCAAGCTTGACTAATGTGGTTCAGATAGCGTGCAGGATGACGATGGGGGAGCACCTTGATCGGGGCCATGCCTTGTTTGTTGTGGCGGCTTTACCTCGGCTGATTCTGCTCTCCTTTTTTCACTCCTCACTGCTGCTCTGCTTTGGCAATTCAGTCAGAAGAAAGAGCAGCATGCCTGACCTCTTTTCAGCCTGGTTTCTGTGCTCCGGATCCTCAGCGTCATGGCGAGGCCATCTCCAACAGGATTTGTCGTCACTGCGGTCAACAACACTTGCCTCATCTTCCGGCCGCTTGCGGTAATCAAGCGCTTCTCTTATCAGAAGGAAGTATTTCTGCAGGAGATATTTTTTTTGTTTGTTTGTTGTTTTTAGAACATATTCATTTCCTCCAGTGGAAACAATAAGACGACATCCTCGGATGGGGAGGGGAGCATGCCGGTGCTGCGTGCAGCTGGAGGTGACACAGCATGCTGTGGTACAATAATGGAGTCATCCATCAACAGGCCCCATTAAAACACCTTGACAAGCCAGCTGAGGCCACTCCAGTGGCCATGGTGACCAGTCTAGAGGGTGATGTTTGTTCTAGAACAGTGGCGTCAGAAATACTCGGTGTAAAGACAACACCGCTGAGAAATGGATCTGTTCATTTGTTTGCACCGTTTATTATTGTGGCTCGTGTAAGCAAGTGAATTCACAAAGCGTAAAGTAAATTATCAAGCGAGAAGAGAGCTTGCAGATAATTTCATTTTGTATGTAATCTCATGTGTTTACATACACTTAATTTAACTTACTCTATTATTCAGATTAAGCTAATAGTTCACATTGACAGCTGGACTTCTAATCAGCTACTAAGCCAGCAATTTGTTATCAAAAGTAAATTAGTTGGCCTTTCTTATGCAATCATGTCCGTCTACAGTAATTTCCTTCCTCCTTCTTGGCTCCTGCTATGACATCTGGCGTTCTGATATGAAGTGAAACGAGTCATTTCACGGGGGTTGTGATGCTCAAAACAATTTATCCACCGAGCCTATGACGTATTAAGCACAAGTTTAAGTTTCTAAGAGGCTGGTGTTTGCGTCCCAAAGTGCTTAAAGTTACGTTACTGACGTTAGTGAGGTGTTTCCCATACTTTTGTTACGTCGTTTCTGTACATATTTTACCAAGATTATGTACTTATTTTAAGCCCAACCATGATGTATTGTCCTAAACCTAACTAAGAGATTTTGTTGCCTAAACCTAACTGCGGCCGTTACCGTAGTTGGGTTGCGTGGTGTAAAAATCACACGCAAAAGAGCGTTCTCATGACACGCAGAATGTCCTTGTAATGTTGTGCTATTTATACGACTTCCTATGAGATCTGGTTGTATGGCCAGTGCACCACTGGATTGAAGTAACAGCAAACCAGCAGCTTTCTCTTAACCTTGCACGGCAGATGGATTCTCGCCATATCACAAGATCACACATATCATATCTCACGAATATTCACTTTGTCAGGCTTCAAGTAATGTGTCCAACAGACCAATCAGCATCCTGTGAGGAGCTACTGGCAGCTACGGGTGTGGTTTAGATGGTTTAGATGGCTCCTGAAGAGGTTAGCGTAGATGCTGCAATAGCATCAGTTATATCAGAACTAGAGGATATCTCTTCATTGAAAGAAGACCAAAGAACGGCACTGGAGGCGATGTTTTTGATCTTATCCCGACTGGTTTGTCAATCACCTGCCAAGTATTTTTTGAAGGTGCCTGCCCTTTTCCGAGCAGTTTCCAATGACGGCTTCTCAGATGGTTCTGTGTAACAAACCATCTGGCAGGTCAGGTTAGCTTTCTCCAGCACATGTAGGAGATTCATTTATTTCTACCAGCTAGAGTGCTGGGTGGTTTACTTGCATTTGGTGATCGACTTGTGATCATTTTGAACACTGGTACAGTACAATAATCAGCTTGTTTTAACTTAGTTTTATATGAACTTACATTGTTATGTTTTGAGGGTTCTGCATTAAACAGTGCAGTCTCCCCAGATTCAGTCTACATGTTTCTCCAGTATAGACAAAGTCACTTTGTTAAATAATCGTCGATGCCGTTAGACCTTGCATCTGATAAAAGCAGAAATATTTGTTTCGTCTTTACTTACAGTCCAGCAGGTCAACAATCCTGTGTCTTATGAAGAGGAATAAAATCATAAATCAAATAATTATATTCTAAGAACTTGCGTGGTGCCGGCCAAAATGTATTTTTTTTCTGTCCTTGTTGCTGTTTAAGAGCTCCGTCGTTGGTTCCCGGCACTTTAAGCCCTCTGAAAATTCACTCAAGCTGAGATAGAGCAATTATGTGCAATTTCAGCTCTCAAGCCCATCTCCAGCAATCACCATGGCGATATGTTTAAAATGTGGTTAGAGTCAGACGGCAGACGCTGAAAGTGGTAAAATGTTCCCTTTTTCTGCTGACCGCTCTTTGTTCTCTTGAGTTTTACCAATTTATAAACAAATACATCCTTCCTCTAATCCTTTTCACTGGTTTACATTTTTCAACAGAAAGTCAAATTGAGAAACAGTTACGACCGGATGGCTTTAAATTATTGTATTGCCTGTTTGGGACAAACATTGAATCCCTAAAGCCCCATAGAGGACTGTTATTCCTGCAGTTTTCAGTTTTTATTTGTATTAGAGCCCAGCTGAAAAAGTCCCAGCAAGCCCCCAGAGTGTAAACTATCTTTGACCAGTGATCAGGATCCTATTCAGACGACCGTATCTCCTCCATCTGCGGCGTGTCGACAGGCATCCTCCTGCATTCCAGTCCTTTTGTTTGCAGAGGTAGGGGAAGGACATTAATGAGTCTTCCATTGACTTAACATCCTTGGAAAGTCCTCCTTGGCTCACACCTGCTGCCTATAAGCCGCTGGAATCTCTGCTTCCATCGCTGCTGAGGATGTGCCGCCTGGAAAATATGCGGGCTCCTCAAGGCCCTGAAGGTAGCGCAGCATGCGTCGAGGAAACAGTGAAGAATGTCAACCTGGAGATCGCCTCCACGTCCACAAGGACAGCCAAGAATGCAGCCATTGTTTAATGAAAACAGACTCTTCATCGCTGATATTGAGCACCTGAAGACTTAATATACTTTAATGCTCCATTGTGTTGTTTCTGCTCTTGTTTTGACGAGCCTGCGGGGGCAAGGGTTGAGAGCGATGCGATGGCAGAGGTGAGATTGATTGTGGTTGTTGATTAACAATGAAAAATGATCTGTTGGTTCAGTCTACCACTGTGACAAGCAGTACTGTCTGTGAGACTTCGATATATGCACGATGGCTACAAAACACATAACTCCTAATAGAAAACACAATTTGTAGAGATTAAACAAACAAGATACGTGTTAATTAGTGAGCTTTAGAGGTTTAGTGAGACAGGCTGTTCTCATACACCGTTCCCAGCTATACCTACGAAAAGTAATGCACTATAATTCCTATATATATCCCACAAATTCCATTCATATTTAATCCATGTAACCGTGAACCAGGAAGTATAAAGAGCAATAAAAGGCCGGCGCAGGGAGGAGGTCGGGAGGGATGGGTGGGTCAAAAAACACCAGACTTTTGCCCAGGAGACCGGTTTGTGTCCCGTTTGAAACCAGAAGCCAAAGTTCATTTATTTGTCACGTAACTTCTGTACTTAAGTTACGCCACTTTAGAGGTTATTGTAACCCAAACCACGATCTTTTTCCTAAACCTAACCTAGTAGTTTTGTTGCCTAAACAAGTTGATCTTTTCAAAGTTGTTCCTGTGAAGCCGGAAGTTTATTTTGAAAAGACTGTAGGCATGTAACAAGCATGACACATGAGAAATAACTTTTTGTAAGATATCATACGAACCGTTGTATGTGGATTAGGGATGCTAATTTTGAAAAATTTTCTTCACCAATAACCGACCCTAATTAACCGATTATTAACCGTTAACCGACAAGATTTGTGCCTCGCATGCAGCGGTGTACCAGCTGCAGGAGCACAACAGATATTGGTTGACGGGAGTCTCCAGTTCACCGTCTTGGAGCGTTAACTTAGCAGCTACGATGCTGCGTGTAGTGTCGCGGACATGCAGCCACTTTCCCAGTAAAAGTCTCCACCGCACATTTAGTTTGGTTTAGCAGGTTGTCAGCTGTGTGTCTGCCCGGCGTAACTTTAGTGTGTGCATTTGTGCTACGTTAGCAGCTCTAGCATTGCCGGAGGCTTCGTGCTCGCTGCCGCACACATAGTCTGCGTAACTTTAGTGAGTTTCCAACAGACCGTGTGTGTGTTCGCGGTGAGTGTGAGGTTGTTGGTGGCGTTCTAGCTGTGATCGTAGGTGTAGCAGTGTGTGTACAGTTTATTTGTCGGTGAATAAATGCTACGAAACTACAACTCCTCCGCTCCGCTCAAGCGAGCTGGAGAGACCGGAGCCGACTTCCAGTATCCTGCAGCTCCAGCTCCGTCTCTTAAGGTGGGCTGTTAAGGTGGACCATCTTTTTTCCTTAAAGTGACGAGCCGCTCCTATGAGCCGCTCAGCTTTTGAGTTAATTATTAACATTTCTTTTAACCGTTTTAACCGATCGGTTAAAATGCTTAATGTCAGTTAACGGTTAAACGGTTAATTATGGACATCCCTAATGTGGATACGTTGCCGGAGTGAGAATGACTGAAGAACTTATGGTCAAAATCAAAGCAGCAGATATTTTTTCTGTTGACATTTTTATGTTACAATGTTTGGGTTCATATCACAAATCAAATAATGTCCAAAATTGCCATTTGTTATAGGTGGCTTCTGAATTAGATGGAGACATGGTGTAAAAACAGACATGTGGATAGACACTCTGAGGAAAGGAGGCTGTTTGAATGGCTGCTGATGAACAATCAAACACATAAACCAACTGGTTGTATCAGAGATCTCACCTGCGCCTCAAACAGAGCTGCACAGCTGTCTGCTTCGGCCCCGTCAGTATGCATTTGAGCATCTGTGACGATGAAAGCCAGATGATACCCAACTGTATTAGACTTTGATATTTGATGGTACTTTTTCCTAAGCCCCGCATCACAGCTAGTATTTTATCCTTTAGCCATTAAAGCTACTACTGTACATCTGATCATCACTGTTACTGATCTGCTTTGTCCCGGTGGAAGTATAGCTCAGAAAAACAGACTCTATTGAATGTGAAGCATCAAATCTAAAGCTATCAGCACTTAAATCTGTCAAAAGAGTTATTCAATATCACTAAATGTACAAGACCTACTACCTGTTTAACTACGAGTCCCCGCACCAATGTATAAAAAATAGGAAAAGGGTTTAACTGGCTGTAACAGCTCCACAGACACCTGTGTGTTCGGTGTATCTGGAACCGGTTTATGTTACGAGTCCTAATAGACACATAAGCCTCTCCTTAACAGCTCTGCAAAGCTCAAGACAAGACTATTACCTGAAAACAGCGCCAGACTGAAATGTGGCTTTTTACCACACATATATAAGGCAGACACAGTTGACTTTTTATGGTGATGAGTTATTCAAAATAAAATATTTATCGCTTCCTATGAGAACATATCTTTCCTTCACTTTGTCTGTAACACGGCAGACATTCACATGTTACGCTCCGCAGGCCGTCACCAAAATTGCTGAAAGGTTAGACATACAATCAGGAAATCCTCCATGACGGGTTGCAACAGCTCAGCTGGAGTTCAGATTCCCCGCCGTTCCAGTGTGTCATGCCTTTCCCTTTCCTCTATGACCCCGGACCCAGCAGGTACCACACCGCTGTGCTGCAGTGACGGCCTGGAGGATCTCAGAGGGGCCTCTGGGAGATTTATGAGCAGCGTGCTTTTGTTTAGACGAGGCGTCCTGCTTATTTTTGTTTCCCTGTTAAGAGACTACGGGTTGAGATAATGAATCAACAGACAGGACTGAGGTTATGGATCCACAGAGAGCTGCTCCTCACTGGTCACCTGGTTTGACCATTTTGTTCAGTTCGCTTGTTGTTGTCTTTTAGTTTTAAAGCTGCAGTAGGCAGAATATATTTTTGGCATCATTCGGCAACAATTCCATAATAACCTTTCAGCATATTGTCATTCAAGTGTTCTGAGAGTTAACTAGACTTCTGCACCTCATTATTGGTCTGTTTTCAGGCTTTAAAAAATCTAGCCCGGAGACGGGAGACTTTGACCAATCACAGGTCATTTCAGAGAGAGCGTTCCTATTGGCTGTGCTCCAGTCATGTGACCGGAAGTTGGCGTTCCTTCAACAGATTTCATTTTACAGCTAAACCGTTCACTACAAGATGATTCTGAAAACATTTGAGGAGAGAAATAGGCATTAACGTAAAAGAATATTGATTCATATTTGATCAGCGCTGCCTAGTTTGACCGTTTGGTCGGAGTTCGCGAGTGATTGACAGCAGGCTCTCATAGATGGCAGCTGGACAGCAGACCTCAGATCAGCTCTTACTGCTTGTTTTCCTCCTGTCTGTGATATCTTGTAAATGCCGTTAGGAACACCGGAGGACACCAGAGGAACATGATTTTTTTCAGGTGACCTGTTTCATGTTCTAATGTCAAGATATAGCGACCGTTTTATAAAAATGACTTTTTTTAATCATATTTGCTCCAATCTCGCCTACTATAGCTTTAATTTAGAAAGAATGGCTGTGTAGATGAGGCTCTAAAATAAAAAAGACTGTAACCCATAATATATAAGAAGTGGAGATAGTCACCGTGACATCACTCATTGGCTTTTGACCTGCCGTTTTTAAGCCTCGAGCTCCGCATTTTGGACGTCGCCATCTTAGTGTTTTGCAACCAGAAGTGACACGAGAGGGTTGAGCTAAGTACAACCAAATGCTGAATAAGACGTTTTTAGGCGACCAAAATGTTATAATTAACTTTCATGAACTGAAGGTTGTAAGACGAAAACACGGACAACTCCCAGACCGGACAACGCCGTGGTAGCGACCTGTCAATCACAAGGTAGCCCCGCCCTAAAGCATCCCCTGCTTTATGGTCTATTTGACTCTAAATGGGACCATCATTTACTAAATGAACATCATGCTGTATTGAAGAAGACTTGAAACTAGCGATCTACTTACAACACATGACATGCATGGATGCTGACGACAAGCTTTACGCAACACTTAACAGAACCATACCATATCACTTATTAAATATGTTGTACTTGTACATAAAATGACATGTTGCCAAACCAAGTGTTAATACACACACACGTATATACTGTTGGGGCATTTGCTAAATTTCCTTGCAAAGTCCCTTTAATCAAAAGCACATTGACTCTGTTACAGCCTGTACAACATTGGCTCAATGCACCATTACAGCTGCCTATTTTTCACCTCAACCTCTGAAATCCTGCAGCATCAATGAAATGTATCATGACCACAATGCTCTCCCTGTTCTGTCTTTTTCAACGATGTATTCAATGACATGCTTGGTTTGTCAGACTGTCAGGGGTTGGCAGGTTTTTAAAGGCTAAAATAACATTTGTTCACAGTGATAAAGGCTGGAAATGGGGGCTGGTTTAATCACTTTAAATTGTAGATAAGGGTACAGTGAAAGGTATAGCTCAGTAATGATAACACAGCTATAAATAGCATTTGTCATCAGAGCTGAGAGAAGAAGGTGTTTGAGCGAACAGGCAGACTGGATGACATGTCGACTGAGGTCAGCGTTTGCGTGCCGGCTGCAGCAGCTCCATTTTTCCATTGGTCACCGCTGACACCCATAAAAGTCCTGCACATGACAGGGTTGCAGCCGGGTCTCATCGTTTGTTTTTATTCTCCTTCCAAGAGCGTATTTTAAAGTCAGAGCCTCAAGCTGAATTTCACATAAATTGCATCGTTCTCTCAGACTGAAGTGACAAGTTTAGCCAACTAGAAGTGTTCTTTTTCATTGTAGTTTTTAATAGTGTGCAGTATATGTCAGTCAGTATCAGATGTTTAGATGGTGGAATGATTTGTGGCATTCACATTCATATTAAACATTCAACATATGGAATATTTTGTTATTTTATTCTCTCCCATTTTATTCAGAAATAAACAACAGAAGTGTTTTTCTTTCCCTGTAAAACAATGACTCATCGCTGATATTAAGATTTCATCCTTACTCTGAGGTATTCTGGCTTCCTCGCCAAGTTTGTCTCCTCATTATCTTTTTCTTGTTACACAGCAGTTTCCAAGAAGGATAATAATGAGATTTACATCCTTTCTAACAAGCAAAAAAAATAAGGATTTACTGTGTTTTTCCTCTTCAAGTCTTCCCCCTGCTTTCTAAATATGCATCAAAATAGCAGCTCATGGGATTAAAGCTGGCTGTGACAGCAGCCTCGGCTCTGTTTCAGCTTAACCCCCCAACCAGTGCACATAATGGGCCAACTTGACTGGCCAAGTTTGACATGCAGTCCTCCCTTTGTAATGGGGGTCAGAGCTTGCTATGGTGGAGCAGTTTACAAGTGTCAGAGGGGAAGAGGAATTCGTGGGGACAAGGCAAAAAAAAACCTGCAACTGAGAGGAGGTGTCTGCCTTTTTTCTTCGTTCGCAGCAGTGCACAGGCCTTATTCTGTAGGGTCAGGAGGTCAAGTTAGGCACCATGCTAATCCCTTCACAAGCCTATTATGAGCTCCTGAATGTGCGGACACGAGCAGAGAAATACTTTAAGTCGTAAGTCGAACCAAAGCTCTTGATATACTCTCATTGTTTCTGCAGCCATATGTGAAACTTGAAGATCCCTGGTTGTCTGGTTAGTTAAGCCGAGCTCTTTGTATTTAATGCTCTACAATAACTTACATAGATATCAATTTAGGACACATATCAGTGAAATATCTCAACATGTAATCGATGGATTTGCACCACATTTTGTACAGATATTCAAGGCTCCCTGACGATTTATTCTGCTGACTTTGGTGATCCTCTCACTTTTCCTCTAGTTCCACCATGAGGTTGACATTTTAGTTTTTTATCAAAAACTATTGAATGAAATTTGGTGCCGACTCACAGAGCCACTAGCATGGCTCTAGACTCTTTGTCTTGTTGGTCTCTCACTAACTTCAGAGGGAAATATCTGCTTCTCTAGCTGCTAAATGCTCCACCATGTTCGCCAGGAAGGCTAGTCACTAACTCTGTCTCACGGTTTGGTGCTGATCGGGTACTGTTCAGTGGGTTTTTAAATTTTTTTTGCTGAAAACGTCAGCCTGCTAGGGCCAAGATGAAGTTGACGAGAGTGGTGTGCCTGAACCACAGACTGTATATAAGAAGTGGACGTAGTCACCGTGACATTTGTTGACTGCCGTCTTGAAGCCTCGAGTTTGGTATTATTTGGAGCTAAGTACAACCGAACGCTAAATAAGACATTAGGCGACCAAAATGTTACAATTAACTTTCATAAATAGAAACCACACTGTGAAAGGGTTAAAGTTGTGTTAAACTCCCAGACCGGACGACGCCGTGTTAGCGACCTGTCAATCACAAGGTAGCCCCGCCCTAAAGCATCCCCTGCTTTATGGTCTATTTGACTCTAAATGGGACCATAATTTACTGAATGAACATCATGCTGTATTGAAGAAGACTTGAAACTAGAAATTGAGACCATAAACTCAAGTTTACAATGTTTACTGAGGTAATAAATCAAGTTGAGAAGTAGGCTCATTTTCTCAATGACTTCTATACAATCAGACTTCTTTTAGCAACCAGAGGAGTCGCCCCCTACTGGCTGTTAGAAAGAATGCAAGTTTAAGGCACCTCAGCATTGGCTTCACTTTTCAGACCCCGGAGTGGCTCACTGAACCAAAACAATAAATCTACAGGCCGCAAAATCAAAACAATGAGCTGAAAGACGCTGTGAGGAGCTGTAGAGTCGGGTCGAGTGACTCCTTTAACATTACACACAGTCCTTTAATCCATTGTTATTTTAAAAATATTGATTATACTGTAGCTGCTTTATGCAGCACCGTGGCTCATTAACCTCACAGTCAGCCAATGTTTCCAGTGATTTCTCATTAGATTTTTCCTCATTTGCTTCCAACCTGCTGTTCCTAATTTTCTTAAAACTTATCCATGATTAGGGATTTGTGGAAAAGAAGAATATCCACTTCTAATCAAGCTGCAGGAACTTAGCCACATAACAGTCTGTGAGGGCTCCGGGAGCTCATGTGTTTGTGTCTGATCACTTGGTCATCCACAGAGATTAGCGAGCACAATGGCATTCCTCCACATATACAGTAACATCCTACGTAATTTAAAATGCAGCAAATTCCAAAGTGCAATTAATGATACCAATTATAGATATCGTTGAACAAACAAGCTGACATAATGACAGATTCACTGACTCACAGACACACACACAGGATATCCGAATGTAAGGAAACACTGTGTGTCAATAGGAAACAACACAGCATGAGCCGGAGTGTGTCCCGTGTCCCTGAAGGCACCGTGCACTTGAACCAGGTGCCTTCCTGTGTGTATTTTCCTGTTTACTGAGTCGCCTGCCTGCTTGTTTGGGTGTTTTCTTTTGGTCCCTTAAGTCAATATCTTCCTGTGGGTCTGACTCCACTGCTCTTTTCTGGCCACCGGACGTCATTTCAGAGGCTCAGAATATCAGCCGGGGGAAGTCTGATGGAGTCCAGTGTGCGGTGCATTGTTTCAGAAAACCATGCCGGTTTGAGCTTTAGCTATTTCTGGAGCCGCAGAGCCGCCTCCTGCACATCAACTATATTCAACTGTAAGATGAAGTTATTTTCCACCTGCATCTTCATCGCCAAATAAAACAATGCCATTTCCAAGGACTTCCTTTAAGTATAAATTTATTTCCTCTCTCAGGACTGACAACTTTATCAGTGACTCACACACGGGAATGTTTTTCAAACTGCTGTGTGAAACATCTTAAAAATGTTTTTATTTGTTGGTTATCAGAATTATTGATACATTTCATGTTTTACTTCGATAAATACCTTATTTTATCAATGAGAGAGGGGCCATCTTTCCATATTTGTATCCACATTAGTGGAGTGTGTTTAGGGATAGAAATGCCGATCTTTTGGTTCATCGAACACTTTGCTTCAGACTGAAATACCTCAACAACTATTGTACTAGAATGGCACTCGGAGAGCGCAGACCTCCGCCAAGCTGCCCAAGTACGTTTGCCCCCCCTCTCCGTTCAGCATGCGCCATCATCCACGTGTATTTTTGTTTATGTTGAGATCAGCTGTACGTAGCGGAGCGGCGTAAAAAAAATTCATTCAAACTGGACAGAAACAAAATAAAACTCACCTAAACCGTCGTCGTTACTCTTTCCAACAATCACCAAGTGTGCTTTGGTCGAACTCGACTGTAATTTCACAGAGTTTAATGTGAAAAAAAATTAGAATCTACAGTTGTCCCCCCCTCACAAATTTTCCTTTTTGTTTTTCCTTCAGATTCATCCGGTTCTTTGTCAGTTGAATCAATTTGCACATTTGTTTAATTGTCCAACCGGCCACCAGCTGGATGATCAGCTGGGCGATCAGCTGTTCTAGCGGCGGAGAATCATAAAACACACTTCATTCAAACTCGACAGAAACAAAATGAAACTCAACAAAACTGTCTTGGTTAGTCTTTCCAACAATCACCAAATCTGGTTCGGTCGAAATAAACTCTTATTTCACAGAGTTAGATGTGAAAATATGCCGGCTCTGCACGTTGTTTCCCCCCCGCTGTACAGTATCTCTCTCTGCCCGCTGAGCAGCTCTCTGAATTGTCCAGATATTCAGATTCCTGATTTCTTGACCTCAGGTTGTGATCACGCTCAGATTTGGTTCCCTCTCTCACTATCAGTATCTGGGTCACTGATTGAGCCTTCACTGTGTGACCTTTTGTTTTAAGGTGTTATCAGACACGCCGTAGACCCCAGACTGCACAAATCACATGCACACACAAATACACATTACTCTGTCTGAGTTTGCTTACACACCCCAAAGCTTTGCTGCTTTCATCCCGACCCAAGACAAACACTGATAACGAAGGATTAGTCGGCCGACTCTTAACATATCCTACACTCACTCCGGCCTCTATCAGGCCTTTATCAATAGAAACCTGCTACTCCAACACTCATCTACTGTACTCTCTCCACTGATGTGTTTCTCCCCTCGCCTGCAACAAGTCGGGTTATTCCCTCAGCGGTTTGGAATTTGACACTCTGACAGACAAATGGAGGCGAAGCAAGTCTCCCTGGTGAGGGTCCAGAACCCCCGAGTACTGGAGCTAGACTCTGTCACCGCACACCAAGCACACACTGTTATCGTCCTGCACGCTGCCAAACACGCCACCACCTCACCAGCTGCACTTGGATCAGCCAGCGTTTTTTAACCTCCCAGAATGACAGCAGCCTGTGCCCTTCACACAACCACTGAATGAGAGGAATGAAGTACAGAAAAACTACTTAAGGAGATAAACAGCTCAAACTGTTGCCATGTATTCTCGAGTGACGCTGGTAATTGTGCACTGACCTCAATTTCCATCAAACCAAAGTCTCATTTCCCAAAATCAGGCTTTGAATGCGGGCATGGTTGTTGTCAAACAAACCTGAAATATTATGTTTTCAACCTCATCCGAACATGAGATTCACCAAAGAACAAGCCTTGAGCTGAGATGGTGTTTGTGGTCGTTTGACATTCCATCATTGAAGCTGTTAGTGGGCAGCAGTGTTGGGGTTATCCCAGGCTTGTTTTAGTGTTTCAAGGTTGTCTCAGTTTCATCAAATTAAACACTTTTAAGTAGGGCTGTCAATCGATTAAGATATTTAATTGTGATTAATGGCATGATTGTCAATAGTTAATCGCACATTTTTTTATCTGTTCAAAATGAACCTTAAAGGGAGATTTGTCAAGTATTTAATACTCTTATCAACATGGGAGTGGGAATATGCTACTTTATGCAAATGTATGTATATATTATTATTGAAAATCAATGAACAACACAAAACAATGACAGATATTGTCCAGAAACCCTCACAGATACTGCATTTAGTATAAAAAATATGCTCAAATCATAACATGGCAAACTGCAGCCCAACAGGCAGCAACAGCTGTCAGTGTGTCAGTGTGCTGACTTGACTATGACTTGCCCCAAACTGCATGTGATTATCATAAAGTGGGCATGTCTGTAAAGGGGAGACTCGTGGGTACCCAAAGAACCCATTTTCATTCACATATCTGGAGGTCAGTGGTCAAAGGACCCCTTTGAAAATGGCCATGCCACTTTTTCTTCAACAAAATTTAACGTAAGTTTGGAGCGTTACTTAACCTCCTTCACAACGAGCTAGTATGACATGGTTGGTACAAATGGATTCTTTAGGTTTTTTCTAGTTTCATATGATGCCAGTATCTTCACTCTGGCTTTAAAACTGAGTCCGCTACAACCTAAAATTGCATTAATGTGTTAAAGAAATTAGTGGCCTTAAAATGAATTTGCGTTATTATCGCGTCAACTTTAACAGCCCTACTTTTAAGTAATTAATTCTTTTCCCAAAACCTATTAGAGGATCATGGATTCCTTTGCTGAATACCTTCTGATATATTACACCACCATGCTTCTTCTCAACAGTACAGTATTTACACAGTAGGTACTCATGAGCGTCTACGGTCTGTGGAAAGTAGCAGATTGCATGTGATGGTCTTGTTAAGGAACATAACTCACCCGTGCCACAAAGTTCCGCAAATTGCCTTAACCGTGCTATCTCATAACCTAAAAGTCGATTACATTATTGAAGACAGACTTGAGGAATTGCAGACTCCAGCTATTTGTTCCCCGGAGCCCCACACGCTGCTGTACTGTAAAATGCGATACCTCTTCATTAATCCTGCTGATTGGAGCGCAGCCCAGTAGGATGTATGCAGTTTAAGAGCCGACTGCATGGCTGAAGTTTGTGTGAGTGGGCGTGCACGCTTGTACACACACACACACACATCTGTTTTATTGTGTACATGTGCATTTACATCTAAACACGTCTGTGCATCGTGAGTGATGCATCGGCGCCTCGGGACTCAAACCCCTCCACCTCCGAGTGTGTATATGTGTGTGTGATTTGAGCGCCACAGGAGAAGTCTTGCATCCATCTCATCTGACAGCTCCCGACCTTCCAGTAATCCCAGTATTTCTCACTATCTCACTCCCCATTACCTCACACGTACATACACATACACAGGGACAGCAGGCATGTGACCTGCAGCAGCATCAAAGCCAGCCAGCTCATTCATCTGCCGCTGAATCGACAGGCAATCGCGCTCAGGGCTCCATCATCAGCTACTGGCCAGAATCTGTCGTTATTCTATCTGCATTCTTGCTTTAAAGTTCAGAGTCCTCCAGTCCATGTTATATCATCTCCGAAGCCTGATTTGGTGGGGAATTTCATTTGTCTTCACTAACGATGATTGTATTTTGGCGGGTAAAATTCCTAAAGTTCTTTTTATTAGCCATGCTAGTGGTGTAGCTCTTAGGGGCTATTCACATGCCACGTTTTTTACACCCTCAAATCCAGTTTGATTCCATGTAGATGAAGATATCTTTTCTTTCATATGTAAATATCAGTCTACTGTAAATAATGAAGGAGAAGTTAATCATTTTAGTGCAGGGCTACCCAGAGCTTTACATCTGTCCCATGGACGATTTTACTTGCTTCACCCTTTCCGTCCGAGGACGTCGCAACATCCCGTTGAAAGGAAAAAGGAAAATGCACAAACTGGACTATTGGTTGGATTGCCGCAAAATTTGTTACAGACATTCATGTTTGCTTCAGGGTGAATTGTAATAACTTTGGTTATCCCTTGATCTCTTCTCTAGCGCCAACATCAGGTAAAATTTATATAATACATTGTTTTTTGACCTGACACCTGGAAAACTGACATCCCAGTTACACCTGGGCGGCTGTGACTCTGAGGGTAGAGCAGGAGGTCGTCCGATTGGTGGTTCGACCCCACTGGTTGCTCCGGGTCACATGTCGATGTGTCCTTGAGCAAGACACTTAACCCCAAATGGCTCCCGAAGGCGTAGCCATCGGTGTGTGAATGAGTATTTAGATTAGATCCTGATGGGCAAATTTGGCACCTTAGTAGCCTCAGTGTATGAATATGTGTGTGTGAATGGGTGAATGCTGACGTGTAGTGTAAAGTGCTTTGAGTGGTTGGAAGACTAGAAAAGTGCTATATAAATGCAAGTCCATTTACAATTTACCTTTTTTTTTTGTGTGTTATAAAGCATTCATTAAATGTATAAATAATGCTAATAAATGCTAAATGTTGCCAAAATGTCCCTCAACCTCAGCTGTAGCTGTAGGTTAGCATGCTAACATGTCAAACTAAAGTATGGTAAACACATAGACTGTATATAAGAAGTGGACGTAGTCACCGTGACGTTTGTTGACTGCCGTCTTGAAGCCTCGAGTTTGGTGTTATTTGGAGCTAAGTACAACCGAACACTGAATAAGATATTTTTAGGCAACCAAAATGTTAATATTAACTTTCATAAACTGAAAACACACTGTTAAAGGGTTAAAAGTTGTAAGACGAAAACATGGACAACTCCGTGGTAGCGACCTGTCAATCACAAGGTAGCCCCGCCCTAAAGCATCCCCTGATTTATGGTCTATCTGACTCTAAATGGGACCATAATCTACTAAATGAACATCATGCTGTATTGAAGAAGACTTGAAACTAGCGATTGAGACCATAAACTCATGTTTACAATGTTTACTGAGGTAATAAATCAAGTGAGAAGTAGGGTCATTTTCTCATAGACTTCTATACAATCAGACTTCTTTTTGCAACCAGAGGAGTCGCCCCCTGCTGGCTGATAGAGAGAATGCAAGTTTAAGGCACTTCAGCATTGGCTTCACTTTTCAGACCCCAGGCTGTGCACTGGTTAAACATAATACTGTACCTACTAAACATCAGCATGTTAACATTGTCATTGTGAGCATTTTAGCATGCACCCGTTATGTATACGTACAGCCCCACAGAGTTGATAGTGGCTGTATTTAAACTCTACGTCTTGTTCATCTGCTGTGAATGTCACCATCACTGCAGCTTAAATTCAGAAACTTAGCCTGAAAGTGGTATACGGGGGTGCAATGAAAACGTCAGCACAACATTATACAGAACAGATTTTTACAGGAGCTATAACTCTCCTGGTTGTCGCTACTGCAGGAAGGTGTTACTCCTGCTCTATATGTGAATCTCCGGCTGCAAACCTTTGTCTCCCAACAGCGTCTGATTTACCGCCTGTTATCTTCTGCTTCCTCTATCTCTCAGAACAATCTGGTTTCACTTGGGCTCCCAGCTCTATTTAAGAGCAGTTTTGTCATCGCAATGAGAGGAGGAGATATTACTCCCAACCAAAGCGCCCCCAAATTATGTATTGTGTCGTAAAGACAAAAAAAATGACCTATTTTTATATGGCTGGTGCTGAAATCTCCTAATTTCTTCAAGATGTTGAGATTCTTTATGGCACAGATGAAAAGAAGTTCAATTCTTCCAAATGCAGCATATACGTATATGTGTGATCACTCAAAATAAGATACTAGATGTTTAACTTCATACTGGAACTGTATAAGAAGAGTGGTAAATATCAGTCACAATGTATTTATAACATAAACTGCATAACTTTAGACTGAAAGATCTGGATCTTCAGGATCGGTTTATAAGGTTTCTCTAACTATGAGCTTTTTAAGACAGATTTGGTTTTTGAAAAGTTTATAACTTTAGGTGTGCTAATTATAATCTGCCAATTTTTACTATACTCAAAAACCTTGTAGGAGATTAAATGGACTGTTTGTAAGATTAAGAAATGCTTGTTAACAGCTACACCTGTGGCCGTTAAGTCAAGGAAAGTCAGCGTCCTGTTGCTCGCGCTTGTGCTCGCTCTACATAGACATGAACGAGCATCACTCAAAACAGTGAGGAGACACACGTCAGCTAAAACCACAATATCACTCTATATTTCAGCTGCTTGGCAGTAATGTTAGCTGACCAGACGGAGGTCTCTCCATGAATCAATGCTGATCCTAGTGTTGGCTTTTCCTGCCTCAGCCTCCCGACCGCGGCCGGAGGGAACAGGGGAGACACCGGAGTTTTGGTCGGAGACGATAACATTTCTCTCTGCGGAGCCCCGTCACTTCACAAAACACGGGAAACCTCTGTTGGTCTGGAGGAGCTGCAGCAGTTATTTCTGCACAAACGTCCACTGTACATTCACGAGATATTCTCAGAGCTAAACTAACTCTTCTGCAGTGTGGAGTGAACGCGCATCCACGTGAGAGTGGAGCGAAAGAGCGAGAACGAGCGCAACGAGTGAAGGCAGGCAGAGGAGCAGAGTACAGCAGAGACTCCGGTCCTGGAGACCGAAGCTACGGTCTCCCCCGTGTCCTCCGACCGCGTCCAACACTGTTTAACAGACGGGCTTCACTAGATAGAACTTTTAAAGAGGTTTTGGTGCTTCCGTGTAGTTTGTGTTGGAGTCTGAGTCTGAACAGCGTAGCCAAACGCGAGCGTGCATGGGACACCGACCCAGATTGATTTATACGTGTAAGAAGTTCCAAACAGTCCCTTTAAGTTGATGAGTATCATCGTAGATTAGTTTGTCCTGGCTTTGACAAAAGAAAGAAATTAGGCTTTAATCGACATTAGCTATTGAGACCAAAAAAAAGTTTTTTGTACCAGGCTGTAAACATGTTTATTTCTGCTGTAAAGTTGGGCATTTTAAAGCTGAAGTAGGGGAGATTGAAGGAAATATGATTAAAAAAAGTTTTATAAACCGCTCGCTATATCATGACTGAAAAAAATCATGTGCCTCTGTGTCCTCCGGTGCTCCTAACGACATCTGCAAGATTTCACAGACCGGAGGAAAACAAGCAGTAAGAGCTGATCTGAGGTCTGCTGTCCAGCTGCTGTCTATGAGAGTCGGCTGTCAATCACTCGCGAACTCCGAACAAACGGTCAAACTAGGCAGCGCTGATCAAATATGAATCAATATTCTGTTACGTTAATGTCTATTTCTCTCCTCATGTTCTCAGAATCATCTTGTAGTGCACGGTTTAGCTGTAAAATGAGAAAGTTTGTGACGCCGCTGCCATTGTGAAATCTGGTGAAGTCTAGTTTTCTCTCAGAACACTTGAATTACAATATGCTGAAAGGTTATTATGGAATTTTTGCCCAATGATGCCAAATATATATACTGCCTACTGCAGCTTTAACATGGGGGTCTATGGGGATTGACTCCCTTTTGCATCACTGGTGAACGAGTGTCCCTGTCCACTTTACATCTGGTTCTTTTTTTGTCTTCTTTCTGGTTTCCATGTGTAACTATGTCCACACACCTCCTTGAGAAGTCAATGTGGAATAAACAAAAAAGCCTATAAATTTAAAAAGTACACACTTTGTAATTGTTTGCCATAAAAAAAAAAGAAAAACACTCCCAGGCTTTTTTGAGCAAATCTGACGTTGAGCAGTGCAGAAATATTCAAGTGTTATGTAGCTGTAATCTGGGGAAGTGGCAAGATTTGTAATCAGCTTCCCCCTGCCTCTGCAGTGGCACAGCAAACAAAGGCAGCTCGAGGATTGGAAGTGAGTGACCCCAACATGGCCAGTTGTTGTTTACTTTATACAGAGACTGACGGCTGCACACGGGACTGCACTGTGTATACGTGACTGAGGTCACAAAATCCCTCGCTAAGACTGCATAACAGGGCAGCGCTGCTACTAATTAACTCCTCTTTTCTTCTGCTTATTTACGGCCTTTCTCTTTCTCAATTTGTCTTAAAGTTTCCTCATTATCTTCCACTCTATACAACCTTTTTTTGTCCCTCTGTAGACCACATTAGAGGGACTGGTAGGGCTCTGGAGGCTGGCGTCCACTGTCTGCAGCAGTTCAACTGATTTATGCCCAGTTAATAACCCTTAAAATCCACAACAACCACTATGGTTGCTTTAAAAATATCATCCACTCCTCAGAGATACGGGAGAATGTGCATCACAACCGCAGAACATCCCAACAGTCCCAGAGCGGCGGGGGGGGGGGACACCCATGATGTGGCCGAATCCCTCGACTGTTTACTGTACTCTAATCCGTCATGTCGTTTTCAAACCCTTCAAACACTGCTGCACAAGTCATTAAATGTAATTGCTTTGGTTTTTGCAGCGCCGTGTGTTTGATATGTGTTGACTTAAACGACAAAGCAAATAAATCTTTGATTCCTGTTGCTGTAAGAGCTGCAATTATTTCATGTTTGATTAGATTTTAATCCAGCCGGTCCTCTAAACTCTTGTTCAGCAGCACAGATGTGACACCGGAGGTGGTTTTCAGAGAGCATCCATGTTCGGCCACGGTGCCCTGCCTTCCCCTCTGCCTGAGCTCCTCTGACTCACACACTGAACACTGTTGCCAGGGCTACCATTTATTAATATTGGTCCATAACTTTGAGTCTCATCGTTAAGCTACAGCGTGGCCGATGGCTGACACTGAACCCCCCTGTCACACACAGATACACTCACACACACACACACACACACACACACACACACACACACACACACACACACACACACATACACGCACACATGGTTTTGTTTATGTAGAATGTGAATGAGAGCACCTATAATGGAGAAAGGTTTTTGAAGAACAGGGGTGTTCACTGAGACTGAGGAGAGGATTGGATGCTGGGATACATTGGGCACTAGCGACCCCTTGTGGTCATGTTTGGTGAAGTGTCATTCGCCCCCGCCAGGTTCAGCACTTTGTATATCTTGTGTACTAAATGTATGCCACATGCGTACTCTAATCAGGTTTTGATTCTGCTGTGCAGACTGGAAAAGTGACAAAAATAAAGACAATAGGGAACACAACATCCTGAGTAGTTACCAGTGATGGAAAGTAACTATGTACATTTACTCAAGTACTGTAATTAAGTACAATGTTGAGGTATTCATACTTTAATTGAGTATTTCGATTTTCTACTACTTTCTACATATATTGTATTTTTTACTCCGCTACATTTATCTGCTTTAGCTGCTAGATCCTTTTTACATAAAAAAAACCATATGATATGATGCAGTACTGTACTACTAATCTGTCCAGTAGTATTTAATGTAGGGCTGTCAATCAATTAAAATATTTAATCGCGATTAATTGCACGATTGTCCATGATTAATCACCATTAATAGCAAATTAATTGCATTTTTTTTATCTGTTCAAAATGTACCTTACAGGGAGATTTAACAAGTATTTATTACTCTGATCGACATGGAAATGGGCAAATATGCTTGCTTTATGTAAATGTATGTATATATTTACTATTATATATATTATATTATTATTATTATTATTATTATTAATAATAATATTATTATTATTATTAATATTATTTAGTTACTTTGCAGATTCAGATTATTAATACAAAATAAAATAGTAGTATTAGTAATTTATTACGGTCCTTATTAACAATTTTCTATAAGGAATGCACATAATAAAGAATAACTAACAATAAGGCCTTAAATTCTCTACTAAGTTTATGCTATACAAAAACAAGACAAAACAAAAACAGAAACAAAGATCTAGGCGTTTCATACACAATAATAATCATACTTCAGTGTTATACATGTTTACCACCTTATTAACCCGTATGACAGATATACATCTATTCTTTATATTTGTCCTTACCCTTGTTTTTTTTAAACATTCCTATTCCCCTAAATTCATTTCCAACAACCTCTGAATGCAGTCAGGAAGCAAATGATTTTGTGATTGTACATTATCTCTGCAGTTTTGAGATCAACTAGATCACACACTTTTAAAGCATGTAAATTAATAAATAGTGCATTGGTTGGTTCATAATAATCCGATCGATATACAATTCGTACGGCTCTCTTCTGTAGCTTGAAAATTGGATTTGTGTTGGCTTTGTATGTGTTTCCCGATACAGTACCTCCACACACATTGATTAACAAATAAATTATGATGTGTTATTATAGGTGAAGATAAGACTTTATTGACCCCAGGAGGGAAATTCACAACCTACCCAGCGACATATAAAGTCATTAAAATGAGCTCCACCTTTACCGTCCCTCCCCGGCAGAGAGAGAGGGCGCAGCGAGCACTTTGGCCACGGCCCCGGGAAGCACCTTCGCCACGAGCCTTTCCAAGCCGACCTCGTATACCGCCTCGTATGTGGGACTCCCCAGCCTGCCGTGTGTCGCTCACAGCCTCCAGCTGGCTGTTAACAAGGGTCTTTTGGCACAGAGAAGTACTCGTATCGGTACTCGATATCAGCGAGTACCCAAATGTTAGTACATGTACTTGTACTCGGTCTGAAAAAAAGTGCATCCTAACTAGAGACCATCTTGCGATGGGATCACACCAACCGCGACACCGATGGTCCCTACCCCATTTCCTACCCCCTACTTCTGACGCCCTTGCTCGGACCACATCCATCTTCGAATTCAGTCTTCATTTTGATCTCGACTACACACCTGTAAAGTTTTTCGCTGCATATTGCACAGTTGGGATGCTATTGCGGTGACAAAATCTGTCCACAGACAGACAGACAGAAATATAAACACCTGGCAAAGTACTCAAAACGGTCTCTGTGGTAGTTCCTCCTGCTACAGTAGGTGTCTCCAGGACCACATTTTGCCCGGATGACACACACAGACTCAAAAAGTGAAAACAAACCATCCACACACCGTCGCAGCTGGTAACTGTGGAGCATTTACACCCCCAACTGGTCACTTGGTGTAACTAAATGCTGATGCAGAAACTGTGTCAACACTTTGTTGTCCATATAAAGCAAGTGTCCTCCTCACACACTTTTTATATGAAGAATCACATTGAATAAATGCACTGTAGACACACCTTTTTATTAGAATAAGACTTAATACTTGAACCTGATCAGACCTTCAGTGTGATTTTTAGTACACTGTAGTTGTGATAGAGTGGTGGACTGAAACAGGCTATCTGAGCAAAATGCAGAAAAAATGCTCTCATTTTACCAACCTGTTATGTGGTAAATTTTAAAGCATGTAAATTAATAAATAGTGCATTGGTTGGTTCATAATAACCCGATGGATTTACAATTCGTATGGCTCTCTTCTGTAGCTTGAAAATTTTATTTGTGTTGGCTTTGTATGTGTTTCCCATTACCTCCATATATCGATCAATACATAAATTACGATGTGTTATTATAGGTGAAGATAAGACTTTATTGACCCCAGGAGGGAAATTCACAACCTACCCAGCGACATAAAGTCATTAAAATGAGCTCCACCTTTACCAGCTGCACCATTAAAACGATGAACACATTGATGCATCAATAATTATTATCCAATAATTATACATTATTCTGAAATCGACCATTCTACATAAGTCTATTTTGATGCTAGTACTTTTGTACTTTTATGTAAGTTACATTTTGAATGCCTGACTTTTAACAGAGTATTTCTACACTGTGGTATTACTACATTTACTTGAAGAGTGTAAGTGTAAGAAGTTACAAACAGTCCCTTTAAGTCCTGCTTTTTCTGGTGATGTCACTAAGTAACACATTTGCATAACGGCTAGTTTGACACGCCCTCAAACAAGGCTGGTTAGAGCGGAGCTGGAGCGGAGTCCAAAGAGTTTGGTTTGATTCAGTTGACCGATCACAACAGTGAACCAGCTGACCAATCAGGGTGAAAAGATGTGCTGCAGCACGGCCAGTGTTTTTAGTATGTTCTAGTAGAAACCCCAAATACAAGTATGCACCTGAAATTAAGTATAATAGGTCCTCTTTAATCGCAACTCAGCCAACTCACAAACAGAGAAGTTATATTTACACTTCCTGCTCTTCCTTGGGTCTTCAGTAATACACTCGCCAAGTGTGAAGTCCATCGGATGAACGGTTGTCAAGAAAATGGAAAGACAGGCAGACATACATGCAGACAGATTGTAGATAAAACGTGTGACTGATTTTTTCTCTCGACTCAGTTCCCATCAACAGTTTACAACCTTGGAGTCAAAGTTCCTCAATCACTATGTGTTTGCTGTTTATTGCTTTTATTGTCCATCTACTATCTATTGTTCCTCGTTCACTGTGATATCAAGGAATTATGCAAACTAAACAAGCTTTATTGACCATACTGGGTTTTATTGACCCATATGCAGTTCCCATTTCAAAGCCCGATAACAGTTGGTGGGCAAACATTGACAGCTGTACAGTACATCATAGTTCTCTCTCTCTCCTCTGTAATGCAGGATGTGGTCCAAGGGCGAAGCAGCAGAGAGGCTTTACTGAACTCATTGTTAAGTTTAGGGTTGCAATAAGAAAACAAGTGGGACCTCAGTTAGTGAGGAGTTTCTTTTATATTCATATGAACAATAACATTAAGTATTGTTGGATCATTATAAGGCACAGGAGCTGTTGCTGTTCACTGAAGCTTATTGTAGCGCTGTGCTGGATGTAAGCGTGTGATAAGGATGGGAGACGAGCCAAGTTGAAGTGCAAATAAATACCATAAATTCTCAAATGCTGGCAGAGACCTTCATTTACCCCGACTGCAGAGGCTTTTATTTGATACAGGCAAGCCTTTGTTTATAGCTCACCATGTTTTATAGATATATCTCACCGTATTTTAGTCAGAGGTCTCCCTGTTTTCTGATCTGCTCCTGTCCTCCATGTTTACCTGCTGTCTTAATACATTCAGTATAATGAACATTTGCTTCAGTCATTTCATACTCACCACTCGGCTGCTCTGAGTTTCTCTTCTACTGTTTTCATTAAATTATTATTTCCAGTTGCTTCCATTTTATTTGCTTTCTGTACCAAATTTTATGGAAATCCACAATTTTGTTTAGATATTTCATGTTACAATGGATCGAAGCTGCGCTAGCCTGGCTACAAACACCTCTATTCTGTCTGAAAAGGCGAAAAAAAATCCACTGCAGACGCCTGCCCTCTGTCAATGTCCCCCTTGACAACAGGACAATGGAGCCTCCTTGTCTTTCCTTTTTGGGAAAGAGTACTATAGGACGCGATGTAGATGGTGCAATACAGTGAAGCAAATCTATCGTCCACCTCCTCTGTGTCTTGTCTGCAGCACAGACATCCCCTCTGTCAATTAAGACAACATTTCTGCCTGTTTGCTGTTAGTCCAGTTTTATTTTATCAGGACATCTTATCAAGATCACAATCTCTTCTGCAAGTGAGACCTGAGAACAAATACGCACAAGATAAAAGATAGACAAATAAGTCACACAAAACTGTAAACAATGTTTTGCACTGGAGGAGTCATCACAAGTTCATCACCTGCCCCTTTCAGCACAACTGTCTTCACACAGTCCACTCACTATTTATATCCAGTGGGCAGCCTTCAGGGTGCTGAAAAGTGAAGCCAATGCTGAAGTGCCTTAAACTTGCATTCTTTCTAACAGCCAGCAGGGGGCGACTCCTCTGGTTGCAAAAAGAAGTCTGATTGTATAGAAGTCTATGAGAAAATGAGCCTACTGCTCTCTCTATTTATTACCTCAGTAAACATTGTAAACATGAGTTTATGGTCTCAATCGCTAGTTTCAAGTCTTCTTCAATACAGCATGATGTTCATTTAGTAAATTATGGTCCCATTTAGAGTCAAAGAAACAGGGGATGCTTTAGGGCTGGGCTACCTTGTGGTTGACAGGTCGCTGCCACGGCGTTGTCCGGTCTGGGAGTTGTCCATGTTTATCGTCTTGGAACTTTTAACCCTTTCACAGCGTGTTTTCAGTTCATGAAAGTTAATATTAACATTTTGGTTGGCTAAAAACATCTTATTCAGTGTTTAGTTGTACTTAGCTCCGCCCTCTCGTGTCACTTCTGGTTGCAAAAAAACAAGATGGCAAAAAAAAATGATGAACTGGAGGCTTCAAAACGGCAGTCCTCAAACCAATGGGTGACGTCACGGTGACTTGGTCTACTTCTTATATACAGTCTAGGGTGTAAAACTGCATTTATTATGTACTGCTCATAATGCATTGGCCCTTCTGTGGTTTGTATTCAGCACTTATATTAGGAGATAAGACAATAATTGGTGGCCAATAGCAGATTATTCTTATAGTTGTTTAAAGTGAATCGGGCTTGTGTCAAAACGCAATAAGTTGGACTCGTCTTTCTCATGTAAGCAGCTCCGTCTTGTCAATCCACTCGGGCTGCTGCAGATCAGAAGCTTGTATGAATTATTTCCAATGCTACAAACAGATGACAGGTGTTTGTAAATGTGTCATGGATGAAGGAAGCTGCTCTACACCTTCACACAAGTCTGTGATTCCTCCTTTTTCAAAAGGAGCTGTTGGAGCCCGTTGGGCAAATCTCTCTCAGGTCGCCGTCTAAGTCAGTCAGGCTTGTTTCAAAAATGGTAAAATGGAGTAAACAGATGCACCTACGGCATTATTTCATCTCTATCTTCTTAAGATGAAAGAGTATTTTGTATTTTTGTTATTAGGCTGTTGAGGTTTCTTCAATATGAGCTACATTGATCCATGTTTAATTTGGTTTCAAAAGCCTTACAGATTAATTGCTTTTTTCCAGACTGATAAGAAGTCATCAGATGGTTTATAGAGTTTCGATGGCCTTTTACTGAATGTGAAAACACAATATTTGGGTCACTTTATATCTAAAAATACTGATGTGAGCAGTGACAAAGCTTTGAGGACGACAGAAGAACATTGATTTATGGTGGATTTATTCTTTTAGAAGACAGCAATCAGGAAGGCTTGTTATATATGCAGCATTATCTTGCTATAAAAAAATAACTTCATACATTACACATGATTTAAAGTAACACATAAGAGACATTTATGGTATTTTCTTTGATAAATAAAAGCAACTGATAACCAGTAAGACATTAGAATCATCTAGTTGTTCATAAAACACAAGAATCTATTATACTTCTTGTTAATTAAAAGGGTTAGCCGAGCATATCGCAGAGTGAAAAAAGGGCAATTTCACATTACAGGGATTTTTACAATTCCCTTTCCTATATCTTAAGGCCCACAGACGCCTTTATAACTCAGTGAGATACATTTCAATCTACCCCCTAATGGTAAAAGAGGTCATTTAGGAGGCACAGCTCTGTGATCGCTGTATATTACTCATGTCTTATTTCAGCACAACGGCGCTGTAGTGCTGAAGGTCTGCCAGGTTTTGAAGTCGTGATCAAAGTCAGTGGATCCCAGTGCACCGTAGAGGTGTTATACCAAATAAATATTCACATCAGGTAGTTGCAGTGTCAGTAAATCACAAGCTGTATGTGCATAAATCTGGATTAATAAACCAGCAATAACAGACCGCGACTTATTGGTGTGGTGACCGTATGAGAGTTCTGTCTGTTTATATAATAATGATATTAATAATAGTAATCTTTATTTGTAGATCATTTTCAGACTTTTGGAGCCAGTGCTGCTCGCTACTTTCATTCAAAGAGTTTTCCAATGCTGGGCTGGGTTTTTCAGCTGGATCATTTAAAAAAAATCTAGTGTACTCTTGTTAGTTTCTCAAGATCGCCCACTTTGCCTTTAATAGACAGACATGAGAGTCTTCTCATTTAAAGCTGAAGTAGGCGAGATTGGAGCAAATATGATTAATGAAAAAGTATTTTTATAAAACGGTCGCTATATTGTGACAGTAGTTCATGAAACAGGTTACCTGAAAAAATCATGTCCCTCTGTGTCCTCCGGTGCTCCTAATGGCATCTGCAAGATTTCACAGACCAGAGGAAAACAAGCAGTAAGAGCTGATCTGAGGTCTGCTGTCTATCTGCCGTCTATGAGAGCCGGCTGTCAATCACTCGCGAACTCCAACCAAACGGTCAAACTAGGCAGCGCTGATCAAATATGAATCAATATTCTGTTACGTTAATGTCTATTCCTCTCCTCAGATGTTTTCAGAATCATCTTGAAAGTTTGTGACGCCGCCGCCATTGTGAAATCTGTTTGAAGGAACGCCAAGTTTCGGTCACATGACCGGAGCACAGCCAATAGGAACGCTCTCTCAATGAAATGACCTGTGATTGGTCAAAGTCTCCAGTCACGGGATAGATTTTCGAAAGCTTCAAAATAAAGCTATGAGGCGGTGCAGAAGTCTGGTTTTCTCTCAGAACACTTGAATACAATAAGCTGAAAGGTTATTATGGAATTTTTGCCCAATGATACCAAAAATATATACTGCCTACTGCAGCTTTAATAGACAGACATGAGAGTGGCATCGACCTTCTCATTTAACTCGACAAAAAAGCGAATAAGTGTTTTTACCTAAATGTCAAATTAAACAGAATAAAATGACGTCAAACTAATTCCAGTAAGATAAAAGAAGATATATAAAAATGTTTGAAGATGCTTCTGTAATAAATCTCCTGGTCATATACTACCCCTCCTCCTTCTCCTCCTCCTCCTCCTCCTCCTCCTCTTTCTTTTAGCTAAGTGACAGTTTACATTTGGCATGAATAGAAGGATTTAAAAATACATTTTCTATGGAAATCTCTGCAGGATTACCGGGACTAGCCTATAATATGTGGATCTGCAGACTCGTACATGCATTCATGTGCAAAATATTAAAATCCACGTCTGTCCACAGACTCTCCAGTCACTGATGCACTGCATGTAAACCAGCCTTGTCCATGTCTTTGAATGCATCGTTAGCATCTTTCACAACTTATTGTTTCAAATAATTATTGAGACAAAAACAGTACAAGTGTTTTTTTTATTTAAGCAAAAACACATGTGCACATAGATGACCAGGCATCTTAGTGGGAATTTCCAACCCAAAGCCACTGAGTTGCATCAATGAAAAACATCGAGCAACACAGTGAGATGCAGGGGGAGCAAAAAAAAACAGGTGGGTGGGCATCTTGGCTCGACGCGTTGTATTTTAGGTCAGGAGGCAAAGAAATGCTTCTGAGCACTGATTTCCACCCCCAGAGCCACTGCACATGATTCCTATCTGAGGGCCGCAGGGAGAGGAGATAGTGGCAGAGGAGGAGGAGAGAGAGAGAGAGATAGGAAAAGAGAGAGAGGACAGTTACTAGCAGACACCCACTCACAATTTCTCACCAGACACCCACACACACTTTCTCACATACGCTGCATACACATCGGAGCACCTGCTCCAGAGCCACTCTGTCTGTGGATCTGTTCGTGACGGGCTCGTTGTGCCAAGATGCCTTCCTGTGGCTGGCTGTCGTTGGCTCTGTGTCTGGCAGCACTAACAGGTAAAAAAAAAAAGTTCCTCTTTGTCCTCACTGATCTGTCTGAGTGTCCAAGTCTGTGATCTGTGTGGAGAGAGTTTTGTTGAGCTACTGTGCTGTGCTTTGATGATCCATATTTCTATTTGTTTATGATGGTGAAGTGGTGTAAAATGTGAAAAACAGATCATATTTAGTCAGTTTTGATTGCATGTATTTGAAATAAAAAAATTGCCATCTGCTCTTTCTGTGCCTGTTACTCGTCAGGATTTCTTTGCATGAAATTTCATCCTAGAAGGAGAAAACAGCTCCGTCTCCCACTCAAATCATCTCTGAACATGGACTACTCCTAGGGGAGTAAGAAAATATCGAGTATCGCGATATTATGTTTTGTGATACTGTATCAATTTTGAATTAATAGCTTAAATAACAAGATTAACGCCGTCAATACTTTATTTTATTTGCAACGATATATGCTCCCTCTCAGTTTATGTGCCCTCTCAAAGTAGTGCTCTGATGTTGGATGTTACAGGGACTGAGATTCATGTAAATGCAGATCCCACTGTTTTGATTGCATAAAAAAAGTCAACTTGTTTTACTAAAATTGTATGCATATGGTGGCGTGTTGTTTATACTATGACACAGTTTTCCTAAAATGATCAATATATCAATATATCGCCTTGCTTACAGTGTCACAATATATCGCAATATATTGAATCGTAACTCCTGTATCATATAATGTACCGTACTGCCAGATTCTTGCCAACTCCACTCTCTTGATTGATTGCATTGCTCTTATTGGACACCTTGTGGTTAATGTGATTGTTATCGTCTTATTTTCTTGCACAGCTGCCTTGTTGGAGCTCCTCCAGTGTCCTTTTACTTTGACTGACTCCTAGAGGTTTTTTTTTGTGCTTATAAATCCTGAGCTTTTAAGTTGCAGTGATTCCACAGATTGCTCTGAAAGTCATCTCTTCAGTCGTGTCTGAAAAGATTCAACACCATAAAAAAAAAAAGAGCAGCACTTTACGCTGATCTGAAAATGTTCTTACACAGCTCAGCTTGATCACTATACTCGTGTGTCACTTTCCAAGGTCTTTTCTTCTCATTTCAGGAAACACTAAAGGTGCTGTTTCATACGAGCGAACTGAGAGGAACTGCTCTCTGTCCCCACCGGTGAGTGAATGGAGGCAGTGTGATTCAAATATATTTTTTGAAGAATTACAGAAATTACTTCATGAAATTGACCTCAAAGGAGTCACACAGCGTTTTCCAAATCATAAAAGGAGTTTTATACGCTTACGGTTAATGATTACCGCACATACACTACAGTTAATGATTACAGTGGTAGATACAGAAAGGGATGAATCAGCAGTTCTGCAGGTTTTAAAGGACCCATATTGTGCTTTTTTTCAGGTTCATAGTTATTTATAGTATTATAAATAATAGTATTTCTGTTTCTATTAGAACATGTTTACATGCTTTAATGTTAAAAAAACACTTTATTTTCCTCATACTGTCCGCCTGAATATACCTGTATTTACCCTCTGTCTGAAACGCTCCGTTTTAGCACATTTCAATGGAATTGCAACGGAATTGCGTCGCTAAGTAACAGTTTGGGTCGGTCCATGTTTACTTCCTCTCAGCTGATGTTTATTTACATATACTGCAACAGGAAATAAACTGGGACACATTTAGAATGTTTACGTATAAAACTGTGAAATGGTCTAAATATTGCATATTTGTGACATCACAAAATGACAGAAGTCCTGACAGCTTGTTTCAAAGGCACAGTTTCTGAATACGGGCTGTGTGTATTTCTCCATGGATTGAGTGTTTTGATGCTTTCAGAGTATTTATAAAGCACCTGCTCTATAATAGAAAAAGATATGGAAATCTCACTTTTTACAATATGGGACCTTTAATTAAATGTGAAGATTTTCACTCTCTCTCTCTCCTTTGTGTGTGTGTTACAGTTCCTCCCTAGCACAGCAGTAAATACCACCCTCCGGCTGCAGGAGTTACGAGAGCGACTGCTCCACCTGAATATCTCTGCCTACATTATCCCCGGCACTGACGCTCACCTGGTACATCTGCATTCCGTCATTATTAATTCACCATGTGTGTGTGTGTGTGAGATGCTAACCTCTGTTTCTCTGTCAGAGTGAGTACATCGCACCACGTGATGCCAGGATGGCCTTCATGACCGGCTTCACAGGCTCCGCAGGTAAAACCCTTCTCTGCCTCTTGTTTTTATCTGCCTCCTCCTCCTCCTCTTCCTCTTCTTCCTCCTCCTCCTCCTCCTCCTCCTCCTCCTCCCCGTGACTCAACTGCCGCGGTCATGCAGCTCCTCTTACTTTCATCCCACATCCTCACCGTACAGACATCTCCTCGGTCATTTAGTTTCATCGCCTTCAGTCGCTGTATCGTTGCGTCTTCTCATTCGGCGCCGTTCTCCCCTTCGTAGAGTAACTTCACCGTTAAATCACCAGATGTATTTTCACGCAGCAATGGAGAACAAAATTAACATATTTCTGTTCTCAGCTGTTGCATACATGAAAGGATAAGAGCAGTGGTGGAATGTAACTAAGTACATTTACTCAAGTGCAATTTTGAGGTACTTGTACTTGAGTATTTCCATTTATGCTACTTTCTACTTCTACTCCTTTTTACATAAAAAAAAATTTGATATGATGCAGTACTGTACTACTAATCTAGCCAGTAGTATTTAAAGTAGGGCTGTCAATCGATTACATTTTTAAGTGTTCAAAATGTACCCTAAAGGGAGATTTAACAAGTGTTTAATACTCTTATCAACATGGGAGTGGGTAAATATGTTGCTTTATGCAAATGTATGTATATATTTATCATTGGAAATCAATTAACAACACAAAACAATGACAGATATTGTCCAGAAACCCTCACAGGTACTGCATTTAGCATAACGAATATGCTCAAATCATAACATGGCAAACTGCAGCCCAACAGGCAACAACAACTGTCAGTGTGTCAGTGTGCTGACTTGACTATGACTTGCCTCAAACTGCATGTGATTATCATAAAGTGGGCATGTCTGTAAAGGGGAGACTCGTGGGTACCCATAGAACCCATTTACATTCACATATCTGGAGGTCAGAGGTCAAGGGACCCCTTTGAAAATGGCCATGACGGTTTTTCCTCGACAAAATGTAGCGTAAGTTTGGAGCATTATTTAACCTCCTTGCTGACAAACTAGTATGACATTTTTGATACCAATGGATTCCTTGGTCTTAGTTCTAGTTTCATATCATACCAGTATCTTCAGTCTAGCTTTAAAACTGAGCCCGCTACTACGTCCGAAAGAACGATAGTGGTATTGCGTTAAAGAAATTAGTGGCATTAAAATGAAATGCGTTAAAGCGTTCTTATCGCGTTAACTTTGACCGCCTTAATATAAAGTATCGAAACTGAACCCAGAGCTACATCAATAAAATGTATTTATTAGTGATAAAATCCAGAATAATATAATATTCTATAATAATATAACACTTTTTAAAGAGCGGTTCTGCATAATGAGTACTTTTACTTTTTGATACTTTCACTACATTTTGCTGATAATACTTCTGTAGTATAAGTAACATTAGGATTTCAGGGCTTTTTCTTTAGACTGTGGTAATTGTACTTTAACTGAAGTAAAAGATCTGAGTACTTCTTCCACCACTGGATGAGGGGACAGGTGACATTTAAGTAAAGTGCTGTTTACAGCAAGCCAAACCTATTCCAGACTCCATAAAGAACATTTTCTGAGCCTCCGTTAAGAATCAGACAACATTTAGATTCAGCTGTTGTTACTTCAGTGTATCTACCTCATGTGAGGGTACGACAGTGGAATGATAATGTAAGACCCTCATTATATATCCAGCGCACATCCCCAGGTCGCCATCTCATCCTCTTAACCTTCGTGTTTCTCTTCAAACGCACGCTTACATTTTTCAAGATTAGCTAGCCCATCACGCATTGTTCTAAGTCAACTCTGACATTTATAGGCATTTTGTAATTCACCGTCAGGCCTAACCCTCTCCATAACGCAGCTGCTGTCCTGCCTCTCCTCAGGCACCGCCATAGTCACGCAGACCAAGGCCGCTCTGTGGACAGACAGCCGCTACTGGGTTCAAGCTGAGAGACAGATGGACTGCAACTGGGAGCTGGAAAAAGATGGTGATGATGGGAGGGGGGCGATGATATTGTGATTACTTGTTATGACAACGCAGGACACACAGATTCCAATTAAATATTTGTTGTTTTGATGAGCTAGTCTAAAAATATCCTGACAAATGCTGCATCCGTTACCACAAGGATTTACATGGTAAAAATAGATCACAAACAAACAAAAATTACAAAAGCGCAACATTGAATACAGAGCAGCTTTTGTTGTCGGGCGAAGAACAGTGGCAAAGAGACAACAACACAACAACACAACATGTAGCTGCTTAAAGGGACTGTTTGTAACTTGGCTTGTTTCAAACTCACAATTTCTGAAAACGGGCTGTGTGTATTTCTCTGTATATTGAGCACTTCAATACTTTCACAGTATTTATAAAGCACCTAAATCTACTTTATAATATAAAAGACATGAAAATCTCACTTTTAAAATATGGGACCTTTAAGTTAGGGTGGCGGCGTTTTGAGGCTGATGTGTCCGCGCATTACGCACCACCTCTCAAGCAGTACCTGGCTGCAAGCCTGTGTGTAATGCAGCCTCCGGAGTCCTTTCAGACAGAGCAATCGGATCCTAATGTAGACACTTGATACACATTTTAATGCCTAGTGTAAAGAGGGTCTTAGTTCTGTTTTTTGTGCACAAGTTACCACATTTATTTATATTTATATACACGTGTTTGTTGTTAAATTGGCTTGCGGTTTCTTAACGGATAAGGCTGGTGAAATTCTATGTTTCTATTCATTGAGCTCTCTGGTCGTGTGTAGATTTGTGATGCCTGGCACAACTTTAGCCTTTACCATAATACACAACTTTGTGTTTTTAGTCTTTTTAATATATATTTTTTTTGTATTTAACAGTCTCTTACAACATGGGTCACTCATTCATAGCAACTTGTAACAGAATATGGACCAGAGAGTGACCTTTAACTGCTTGTAAATGTAATCATTTCTATCTTTATATGTAACTTATTGCCCAAAGACGGCATAACAAGTTGCTTATTGCACCTTTAAACCTTCACATTTTGACCATTTCAGTCAAAAAGTATTTTGTTATCTGAAACATCCACATTTTGTTGTAAAGAAATTTGTACTAATTTGATTTAATACACATCTAAAGAAACAGACATTTTGATTATTTCTATGATGTATTACGTTAATCTCCACAGGTAGGTCACATGGATTTATTCTGTCACATCCTCTCTAAAGTCGATAATAACTGTCATGTGTGATGTTCTCCAGTGTCTGTCAGCAGCGTAGCAGAGTGGCTGATCTCCGAGGTCCCACCGGGCGGCGAGATCGGCTTTGATCCGTTCCTCTTCTCCCTCAGTGAGTCTCCGTCCCGACCTGTCAGTCCAGGTTAACATCAATAAAGCGCTCGCCCGAGTAGATGGAAAATGATCGATGGAGCCTCCAGACGCCACGCAGACTGTTTACTTGTCATTGATTCGGCTCAGTGTGTGTAATCATCTGCAATTTCCTCCATTAGAGACGCAGGAGGCCTACAGCGTCAGTCTGGAGTCGAGCAATCGCAGCCTCAAATCCGTCCCTGATAACCTGGTCGACAGAGTGTGGAAGGACAGACCGGACATCCCACCTGACAACCTCACCCGCCTGCCCGACAGAGTCATACGTGAGTCTCCTTATACGTCTGTGCTCTACACACACACACACACACACACACACTCTACAGTCTGCTGTCTGCCTGTGTGGTGCCCTTTATCTATGTTCCTGATAAATACCTGCAGACTGCACGGAGAGCAATAAGCGGCTCGGCAAACACAGCCATAAACAGCCTGTTCATGTTTTTATGGCTCGGCTGACAGATCAAATACTAACTTGGAGAGAATGGAAAAAGGAAGTTGTCTGGACGCTCATGGGCCTTATTAGTCTTTATGGTAGGAAAATAGACAAATGGAACAAATGGATCATAAACATAATGGTCTGTGTGTGTGTGTGTGTGTGTGTGTGTGTGTGTGTGTGTGTGTGTGTGTGTGTCTTTTATAAATGCTGTCTTATAGTTTGAATATGAAAGCCTGCTCTTATATTTGGCCGTCTGTCTGGGTAGAGTTCATCAGGTGATGAGCAGTATGCAGACGACGGGAATGTCAAAAGAAACATTACTGGAAAATCACTGATGTGTTTCTGCACTTAGGAAGCATCACATTTACAGAAGGCACTTCTGTTCACATCCTTAGAGCTGCACTAACCAACCAACAACCATTCACACTCACATTCACACCTACGTGCAATTTAGAGTCAACTATTAACCTGCGTATCTTTGGACTGTGGGAGGAAGCCGGAGAACCCGGAGACAACCCACATTACACGGGGAGAACACGCAAACCTGCGACCTTCTTGCTGTGAGGCAACAGAGCTAACCACACCCGCCCATTGCCGTGGTCATACGTAATAAAACACAATGTCCAACACAGATCAAGGGGTTAATTGTCATGTATAATGTGTGTGTTTGCAGAAAGGAACTGGCAGGTGAAAGTGGAGCACATACGGAATCAGATAAGAGACAATCCGTACGAACCAACAGCTCTGCTGCTGTCAGCGCTGGATGAAACAGCCTGTAAGTAACTCAAACTTTGTCCATGAAGCTTTCAATAAATCATGCTGCTGATTTAGAAAATATTATATTGAACCAAAGCTGAATTAACTGAAAAACACAGTTGATAAATGTGAATGTATTGCAGTCAGTACGGTAGTAGCATCTGGTTGAACCGTTCAGTTGCAGCTCTTCACCACCACAGAAACACAATTTGATTTCAGACAATTGATTAAAAGTTTTAAACATTTACTTAAATGTGCAAAACTACATCCCACTATTACGGTAAAATCATTGCAAAAAAAAGAACATATCTGATGATTATAAACAAAATATTACCTTTAGAGAAGGTGCAAACACAAAGAAAATGTTAAATAATATTATTTAAAAAACATGCTGCAGCAATGAAAAGAAGAACCTGAAACATGCAACACAAAAACAATCCAACTAATAATGGTTTAAATAAAATAATAATATGGATAATATTAAAACAGGTTTAAAGTTTTACAGTACAGTGCACAAAATGTTAAAAAATAATGGCTGAAAAGCAATCACAAGTGGTTTCTTTTCTTTTTTTTGTAGTTCACTTTGTGGCTGCAGGGCTTTAAATAGCCGCATAGTTTTCCTAGCCTCAGGCTAACTCTAAAAATACAGGAGACAAACAAAGCACGAATACAACCACGGCTTTGAGAATAAAACTGTAGCCTAACGAGTTGTAGTTTGCCGTGAAGGATTATGATAAATACAGTGATCAGACTGACAGGAAGTGTAACTGCAAGAAACAGATGGTTTTTTTTAATCAGCAATCCTCTTAAAAAGGTGTTCAAAAAGACAGATAACAACATTACTTTTATGATTTATAATCTTTTATTATCAACAGTCATCATATTATAATTTGCAAAAGAACGCTGAGTTATTCAAAAGCATCTTTCTTATAGCCCACACAGGAGCACCTCTTGGCTTCAGAGCTTTCCTGACTTCTTATTTCAGGATTAGCGAGACTGTTTTCACTGACAGGGGCGCAGAAGAAGAAGTCACATCCGTCAGACACAAACATTAGATATAAACAGGTGGATGTAAGATGTAAATTAATGCGTGAGCTGTTGCTGACAGTCTGTATATTTTTGATTTCTAGGGCTGTTCAATCTGCGCGGCAACGACATCCCGTACAATCCCTTCTTCTACTCCTACACACTGCTCACAATGGATGAGATCTGGTGAGTCCTATTTTTCAGGGATTACATGCGTGAACATGTGGGATTTCTTTTAGAAATTGTCTTTTCTTATGTCTCTGTTCCTGTCCCGTCACATATAATAGGATATAAAGAGCATTTGTCTTACGTAAACCACATCTTTTATGAACCAGTTTCCCATTCTACCACATCTCCCAGGCTCTTTCTCCACACTGACAGAGTGACGGAGGAGTTGAGGGTGTACCTGAACACCTCCTGCGACTGGTCCCTCTGTGTGCAGCTGAAAAGCTACGACACCGTCCGAGATCACCTGAAGCAGTACGTGGCCCAGCCCGGGGTTAAAGTGTGGATCGGCACAGAATACACAAACTACGCACTCTACGAGATCATTACACCAGAGGTACGCACACATTTTATTTAATCATATTTACTGTGCTGCATAATTTTCTTCTTTTTTTAGCGTTATATTGTTATTGTTATTGAAGTTAAAGGATGTATTTTTTGTATTAATTATTGTTATTTTTTTGCATCATGTAGGAGAAGCTAATGACCAGCTCCTACTCTCCTGTGTTGACGACTAAAGCAGTGAAAGATGAGACCGAGCAGCGAATCTTGAGAGATGCTCACGTATGTCGTCTGCACACAGACACACTTACACACGACCTCTATGTACAAGCACACATGAGCACCGATGGTTATGAACACTGGAGCTGAATTTGCACGACCAGATATGCACCTCTAATACATTCAGGTGGGGCTTTTATCATAACAGGAACTCATTAATCAGACTTCACTGTCAGACTGGTGGCACATTTATGAATCGTTTTCATCAAGAGCTTGAACACTTCAGTGAACACACACCCGGATACATTTATTACCCCGTCCAAAGATGTCTGAACAGCCTCGCAACACGTACAGTAAATTGTCGGCCTGTTTTTATGTTGTTGGGATCGATGCCGAGACTCAGTGTGTCGTTGTGACTCTGCGTAGGTGAGGGATGCGGTCGCGGTCATCCAGCTGCTGATGTGGCTGGAGAAGGCAGTGCCAGAGGGGAAAGAGACCGAGCTGACTGCTGCAGAATACGTCAATAAGTGTCGCAGGTGAGTGCACACGAGAGCTTAGATACTGTATTTGCTGAACAGCGAGTGCTTTGCTACTTCATGAAATTACACGTCAGAATATGAGCGCTGTAGAGACTAGAAGACATATTATAAAATTAGAAAAGCAATTGCACTCACTTCACCTTCAGTTGGCTTTCACAGCTAATAATAAACATCTTTACAGCAAACAGAAAGACAGCAGAGGCCCGAGCTTTGAGACTATCTCTGCAAGTGGACCCAATGCTGCACTGGCCCATTACAGGTAAGATTTATATATATTCCTCCTCTTCTTATTGACATTTTCATGTATATCAAACATGTATATAATCAAACCTCTTTAGCCTGAAACATTCGTAAAGGACCATTGGGGTGGTTTGGCACGTGGTTCATGACGTTAATACTGAACCTTTTCCAAAGCATACAATATGTTGTAAACTGATTTAGGGAAGCCAAAAAGCATTGAGAGGACGCATTCTGGTGGCCTGGGAGTTTAACAATATAATCGTCAGTGGTGGAACGAGTATTCAGATCCTTTACTTAAGTGAAAGTAGAAATACAAGTTCAAGTTCATGACCTTTATTTGTGCGTGAGGGGGGCAATTGGTTTTGCAGCGGTAGCAATAACAATAACAACAACATCAACAACACAGAGCTAGACCCAAAAGATAAAAAAAACACACATAACCACATATTAAAAACGCATAAATACAGGAGTAAAAAAGGTGAATACTTGAAGTATGAAAAAGTATAAAAAAAATTACAATATTAGTGAAAAGAGCAGGCATGGATGGAGATGTGCTAACGATACTTTACAGGGTTGAGCAGAGAAATGGCATGAAGGAGAATTTATATCTGTTTGTTTTAGTATGCCATGATCTAAAAATACTCCATTACAAGTAAAAGTCCTCAATTGAAAATGTTACTTAAGTGAAAGTACAGAAGTATTTTCAGCAAAATGTATCAAAAGTATTTTACTAGTAAATAAGTTATTCTGTTTTTATCACGAACGAATACATGTAAGAGCATTTTAATGTTGTCATTTGTCAATGTGAAGCCAATTTTAGTAACTTTAGTAACTTACATTACAATTTCATTGTGTTGTCGTTTTATATATATATATATATATATTTATTACACGGCTTTGTTAAATACTCAATCACGGCGTTCTACGGCCTGTTATTTCTTTATAGAAGACCGTTACTATGTATAACAGATTGTTGCTATGTAAAACAGACTGTTGCTATGTATAACAGACTGTTGCTATGTATAACAGACCATCGCTATGTATAACAGACCGTTTCTATGTATAACAGACCGTTTCTATGTATAACAGACCGTCGCTATGTATAACAGATCGTCGCTATGTCTAACAGACAGTTGCTATGTATAACAGACCGTTGCTATGTATAACAGACCGTCGCTATGTATAACAGACCGTTGCTATGTATAACAGACTATGTATAACAGACCGTTGCTATGTATAACAGACCATTGCTATGTATAACAGACCATTGCTATGTATAGCAGACCGTCGCTATGTATAGCAGACCGTTGCTATGTATAACAGACTATGTATAACAGACCATTGCTATGTATAACAGACCATTGCTATGTATAACAGACCGTTGCTATGTATAACAGACTATGTATAACAGACCGTTGCTATGTATAACAGACCATTGCTATGTATAACAGACCATTGCTATGTATAACAGACCGTTGCTATGTATAACAGACCATTGCTATGTATAACAGACCATTGCTATGTATAACAGACCGTTGCTATGGGCGCAGTTCTGATCTCGGACTCTGGCGACCATTTTTGTATCAAATTATTGATTTCATAGTAGTCAGATGTTTATGTTTGCCTTCGTTCAGCGTTGTTGTCCTTGCTTTAGCTGTGTGTCTAGAGTTAAATTCCTTGTATGTACACACAATTATTTGGCCATTAAATGAAATTCTGATTCTGATTAGTAGTATAATATTGCATTATATCACATAAGCATATCATATGTTGTTTTATGTAAATAGTAACTAGTACCTCCAAGTGTAGCAGAGTAAAAAGTACAATATTTCCCTCTGAAATGTAGTAGAGTAGAAGTATAAAATCGCATGCAATAGCAAATGGTCAGGAGTAATGTAAAAACCATCTGCAGTGCTGCTGTTACTTCCTGTTTTTCTGTTGTTGTCGTTGTTTGCAGCCCTTCAGAAGAGACGAGCCGGCGGCTGACAGTTGATGAGATGTACCTGGTGGACTCTGGCGGTCAGTATCTGTGAGTAAAAACAGCACACTGCTCACTCAGACTCTCCAGTTGCACCACACATCACTCAGCATGTGAAATGAGTCATCATGTCTCTCACTACTATCAGAGACGGGACCACTGACATCACTCGGACAGTTCACTGGGGAACCCCTACCGCAATGCAAAAGGTAACACTCTTGATAATAACCTCAAAGTGTGACTGTGTGAAGGGATATTTACATTTTCTCTGTCAAAACACAAGAGATGGCTGATAATCCAGTCGATCAGTAGGGGTTTTCTGTATCTCTTTCTGTATATTTGTCTGTATTGACGTCATTATATAAAACAGAAACTCTGTTATTTATTTGACTTTTAGCTGGAAAAATCTTTGCTGTAATGTTCTTTCACAAACCATAATCCAATTTATTCCTTTAAACGCCCTTTTCCCTGTCATTAACCACATGTCTCGTTTCATAGGAGGCCTTCACTCGAGTGCTCATGGGAAACATTGAGATATCTCGAACCATCTTCCCCTCAGGGACACGAGGTGGGAATAAAAAACATTCATGTTTAAAATGAGATTTACAAACGATTCTACCCTGAAACCTCTCCTAGTTTCACCACTAGAGAGACCCGTTTCTCCACTTTGTCTTCAACATTTTGAGAGGATGAATTACAGAAATGTGTCCCGCAGCAGGATGTTTGATTCAAGCTCTCTCTCTGTGTGTTTATCAACAGGTGTAAACATGGAGATGCTGGGTCGCCGGGCATTGTGGGAGCTGGGTCTGAACTACGGCCACGGCACAGGCCACGGTGTCGGAAACTACTTTGGAGTTCATGAGTGTATGCTCTCTTTTTAATTGTCCACATGTTTTTTCCACGTCTTTGTCTATCACTAATAACTAGGGCTGTTCAATTAAAGCATTAAATCACGATCAATCACATATTTTAAAAAAAAAAAAATGATTTGTTCAAAATGTATCTTAAAAGGAGATTTGTCAACTATTTAATACTGTGGGAGTGGGTAGATATGCTTGCTTTATGCAAATGTATGTATATATTTATTATTGGAAATCAATTAACAACACAAAACAATGACAAATATTGTCCAGAAACCCTCACAGGTACTGTATTTAGCATAAAAAACGTCTACCAATCACTGCCTCGCGGTCCGCTTGGAAAGAACCAATCAGATGCCTCCCTGCTCATACTCTACCCTTGGCGTGCACCAGCCTGAACTCAAAGCGCGTCGCTGCCGCATGTTTCCTGGAGAATGGAAGAGAAAACTCAGCCCTGCAGTAGCACTGCTGCGGTTACTTGTCATGAGGTAGCGTTGTTGAGTTGAGGTCCTCTCTCCGCTCTGTGTCTGTGAAGTAGTAACGATTCGGCGGTGCTCGTGCATGTGTGTTTAGACGGAGCTCCTGAGGCGATGTTACTTTCAAATTATGCCAGCTTTCCAACATCATCGACCCTATCTTTAATTAATTAATCATTTAGCCTATAAATGTCAAACAATAGTGAAAAATGTCTATCACAGTTTCCCAAAGTGACATCTTTAAATGTCTTGATTTGTCTGACGACAGTCCAAAGTACAAAGAGATGAAACAGAGAGGAAACTGGAGAAGCTGTGCTTCGTTTTCACTTTGGGTTTCTGTGGTGTAATCTGTATTTTAATGGTGTAATATTGTGATATTGTTCCAGGGCCAGTTGGCTTTCAGAGCAACAACATTCCCTTCAGAACCGGCATGTTCACGTCTATCGGTGAGATTTTATTCTTCCTCAAAATAAACACACGACTTCCACAACAGATAACACAACATCATGATCATTTTAGAGGAAGTTAACTTTGTATTTCATCACTCAAATGTTCAAATGTAGAAACACTGATAATGATTTTCATTCCTGTTAGAGCCTGGATATTACAAGGAGAATGACTTTGGGATCCGGATTGAAGATGTAGTTGTGATCGTACCTGTACATACAAAGGTAGATATAAAACAGAGCTTTATTGATAATATAGAATCATGTCAAGGATTTCCTGCTTTCAATGAGTGATATCAGCAATGTCAAGGTAACTTCTTTGTGCTTTTCTTCCCCTCAGTATGGTCACAACTACCTGACCTTTGACACTGTGTCGCTGGTTCCATATGACAGGAAGCTGATTGACACCTCGCTTCTCAGCTCAGAGCAAGTAAGAAATTTGATTTCATAATCAACTGTATATTGAGAAGTTACTGGAATTTCAACATTATTTCTTTTTAAAAATGAGAGACTAAAAGAGTTTACCCAACACTCACATCCTTCTCATCATGACACATTTCTTTGGAAAAGAGGACCCGGAAGAGCACGAGAGAGTGAACTGCAGGTTAAAATACATCCAAAATAGGCAATCAACCCATTTACGAGTAACTTCAATGGGAAATTATATTAAATATAATAAACAAACATCCAGTCAAATAGGTGCTGGTCCCAATCTGGGAAGTCCCGGATCATGTTCCGGCAGGATCCGGCAGAAATTAAGCCATGCCCATCACACTAAATAAATGCATAGTAACAAGAAATAATGTAAGTTTACTTCCCCAAAGATACGATCAGTTTCCTGTTTTAATTTGTAAATACCTCTCTGTAGAAGAGAGTGTGACACCAACCGAGTCTTTCGTTTTCCTGCTTTACGGGTGCTGGTTTCCTCTTAAAATCCCCCCCCGTCGAAGCTTCTCCGCGCCTCAGTAATCAAAACATGGTTTGAGAAAACCACGTGTGAAATCTACTTCTGTTGTTTGTTTCTTTTCATCTAAAGAGAAAAACCGGAGATGTTTTTTGTATATGTGAAAACGGTGTTCAAATTGAGTTCATCTTTTTTCTTCAACTTCAGTTTGTTTATAGTGAACATCATCCAGAGCCTAAACATCAGTGGTGAGAAGTAACTAAGTACATTTACTCAAGTACTTACGTACAATTTTGAGGTACTAGTACTTTACTTGAGTCTTTTCATTTCATGCTACTTTATCCTGATACTCCACTACATTTTAGGGGAAAATGTTGTATTTTTCATTCAGATTTACTCGAGAGCTATAGTTGCTGATTACTTTTAAAGGGACTGTTTGTAAGAATTTGCTTGTTAACAGCGACACCTGTGGCCGTTAAGTCAACGAAAGTCAGCGTCCTGTTGCTCACGCTTGTGCTCGCTCTACATAGACATGAACGAGCATCTCTCAAATCAGTGAGACGACACACGTCAGCTAAAACCACAATATCACACTATATTTCATCTGCTTGGCAGTAATGTTAGCTGACCAGACGAAGGTCTCTCCATGAATCAATGCTGATCCTAGTGTTGGCTTTCCTGCCTCAGCCTCCCGACCGTGGCCGGAGGGAAGAGGGGAGACACCGGAGTTTTGGTCGGAGACGATAACGTTACTCGCTGCGGAGCCCCGTCACTTCGCAAGACGCGGGAAACTTCTGTTGGTCTGGAGGAGCTGCAGCAGTTATTTCTGCACAAACGTCCACTGTACATTTACTAGATATTCTCAGAGCTAAACTAACTCTTCTGCAGTGTGGAGTGTGCGCGTATGCACGTGAGGTGGAGCAGGAGAGAGAGTGAGAACGAGTGCGGTGTGTGAGTGAAGGCAGGCAGAGGAGCAGAGGAGCAGAGTACAGAAGAGACTCCGGCTCTGGAGACCAAAGCTATGGTCTACCCAACGTCCTCCGACCGCGCCCAACACTGTTTTGCAAGATGGGCTTCTCTAGATATAGCTTTGCCGTTTTGGTGCTTCCGTGTAGTTTGTGGTGGAGTCTGAGTCTGAACAGCGTAGCCACATGGGAGCGCGCATGGGACACCGACCCGCAATGATTTATACGTGTAAGAAGTTACAAACAGTACCTTTTAAGGATAAAGATTTTACATTTAAAAAATGTGATATAAAATACCATGCATTGTTAAAGATTACACTTTATAAAGTAATCAAAATTAGCTATACCTCGACTAACTGCAACAAAAAAAAAATGCTCCTTTCACATTTATGCAACAGTATTAAAGGAGCTATTGATAACATTGATAACATTCAGCCACAGAAGTGGGAACCAGACGTCAGATATCTTCAACAGAGATAAACAAAATATTAATTTTGGACCTGCTTATATTTTAAAATGATTAATTCACAATCATAATAAATTTTTTTTCAGGAAAAGCAATACTTCTATTCAACACCTTTATAAAGGTTTTCTGGATGTATTATTTTTTTTTAAATTGTGTCATCAAAAACGTTATCAATAAGACCTTTAACAATTTAATAATGTCATATATAATAATAATATGTCTGTCATAGGAGACATTTTTCTGTAGAACAGGTACTTTAACTTAATAGTAAAGTAGCTAGTAACTTAGATAATTAAGTACATTTAGCTGATAATGCTGTTACTTTTGCTTACAGTTCAGATGCAGGACTTTTACTTGTAATGGAATATTTTTAAATGTTTGTACTGGTACTTTTACTTCAGTAAAGAATATGAGTATTTCTTCCACCACGGTCGGCATAGCAACGATAATTTTTACGATGTGACCAAACAGAACAAAAGTGGTCCAAGAATTGATCCCTGTGGAACACCATATTTGCCCTTAGACTAGGAAGTACTTTATTATTATATTTATATATTTATTTTTGTCTGTTATCCACTGTTTACTTGTTTACTTGATACACAGGAGCAGTGTACATCTTTAGGCTTATTTATGACTTTCATTGAGAGTGATCTTTCCTCTCGCTTCAGATTCAGTGGCTGAATAAATACTACGAGACAATCCGGAGGCTGGTGGGTCCTGAACTGGACCAACAGGGACTACGTGAGGAGAAGAACTGGATGTTCAAACACACAGAGTCCTTCGTGGAGCCTGGATCCTCTGCATCTGTCTGTTCCTCCTCGCTGACCCTCGTCGCTCTGGCTGTCGCTCTCCTCCACAATGTCATCTGAGCATCTTCGTCTCTCTCTTTTGCACATTCACGGCAGACTTGCGCACTAATGTTACTCCTATGCAGTCTCTTTTGAGCAGCTAAACCAGTTTGAGAGATGCACTGCAATTTTTTGCATTTTTTGCATTGAAGGATATATTTGTTTGATAATTTAACTGGGTGGGGAAAATGTCTGGTATTTTGGTGTTTAAAATGATCTTTTGTGTGATTGTTGATGTTTTAGCTTTTTTGGTTTTTAACCTGGACATTTGTAAGACCAGCTGATATAATTTCTATTTTATTAAATTAACACTCTTTAAAAAGAAAGGTGTGGACACGAGTCATGAATCTGAGGACTTTTTGACTTGACAAAATTAGAAAGACTTGCAACTCAACTTTGACTTTAACACTAGTGACTTGTGACTTCATAGATAGATAGATAGATAGATAGATAGATAGATAGATAGATAGATAGATAGATAGATCCCTCTGTCAGTAGAAAAAAAACTAATTTAAATATAAAATATGGCAAAAGACAAATAGTAAATAGTGAGAGAAAAAAAATCTGAGATTTCGAGATTAAAGTCGTAATATTATGAGAATAAAGTCATAATACTATTAAGTAGTAATTTTAGGTGTTATTTTCTTTTTTTCTCGTAAAGCGTAACAGCAGTGTAATGACTTTATTCTCGTAATATTACGACGTTTTTTCTCGTGAAGTTATGACTTTATTCTCGTAATATTACGACTTTTTTCTATATAATAATATATAAAATATATATATAATATATTATATATATATAAAAGTGTTTATTGGATTAACCAATTTTTCACCGGTACTTTGAATCAATCTCACAGCAGCCAATCATCATCGAGCATTAATCTCACAGCAGCCAATCATCATCGAGCATCAATCTCCCAGCAGCCAATCATCATCGAGCATCCTGTGTGAGGAGGAGGAGCTAACGGAGCGTTTGGTATTGACCCCGGCTGGCGGACACACGATGACGCCCAGCGGTTAGCGCCGGTGGCGTCACTTTTAAAGACGCTGTTGTTGATACAAAACGGATGATAACAATCGAAACATGTGGCTAAAAGATCCCAGATAGAAACTCAACAACTTCCAACCTCGTCCGTCTCTTGAAGGCCGCACAAAGAGCGGTAAGTGGAGACTAATAATCTTCGGCTAGCCGCATAGCTAACGTTAGCCACAGACTTGTTCTGGTCGCTAGGTAACCAGGACAGTATACCGGAAGTTATCTCCACACTGTAAAAGAAAACAAATTGAGGCCAAATTTGTGACCCTACATTAAATACTAAAGGTTTGACAGCTGATAACTTACTTCTATCTATCTACCTATTTATATTGATTTTACTTTATTCGATCTTATTCTTTTTATTCTTGCCTTAATTTAGATTTTGCACCCTGACAGACAACCAGCCACACACTGTACACAGTCACATGATATTGATCTTGCCCAGTTATGTTGGCTTTTTTAAAAGTTTTCTTTCTGTATTATTTTTTTATTTTTTTATTTTTTTATTCATTTATTTATTTATTTTTATTTTTTTCTTTCTTTAATTTATTTTTAAGCAAGGCAATATTCAGCGATTTTTTTAAATCTAAGTTCAGCAAAACTGCCATAGTATAAAGAAGACACCACCATATGCATACAATCTGAGTTTAAAAAGTTAACTTACGATACAGTATCACATAACATTATATCGCGTTACTGGATATAATATTCTTACAGCCCTAATTCATTGTTATTGGTGTGAATGCTACAGGGCAGTAGGCATTGAGGCAGGACACCGTCGACTTTTTCTGCACTGGGATGATGATAGTGGTTTTAAAGCATGAAGCGACGACCTCGTGGCTCAGGGAGATGTTCAAGATGTCATAGAGCACATCTGCCAGCTGATCTACACACTCCTCGAGTACATGTCCAGGCACATTATGGGGTCCAGCAGACTTGCGCGGGTTCACTTTGGTGAGGGTTCGCCCAATGTCAACTGTGGAGAGACGGAGTACCTGATTGTCTGGGGGGGTTTGCAGTCTTTCAGTTACGTCTGTTTTATAGTACAACACATTATGTTTGTGTTTACAAGTTTTTTCAAATGAGAACATAAGAATCATGACATCTCCCCTCTTCCTAAAACAGTTTTGTAAATCAAAGGTTCTCAACCTTTTGTAACTTGAGGCCCACTTCTGATTCTTAAAAAATTTCCGAGGACCACCTTCCCAAATAAATGAGAAACTGGGATATAAATATGCCATCGTCCGCTGTAATGACCCACATAAATATTCAGCTTACCCTCACCCATCACTGCTTGCCATTATGAATCCAAAGTATTCAGGGTCATATCTCCTCACCACACGCTTTGAGCTTTTACTGGTGCAGGGTTTCTCCAAAACGACTTCTTCATTTTAAAAAATGCTCCATTTTGTGTCACCACATCGGAGAACGTTAGCTATGTCTGTAAAGGGGAGACTCGTGGGTACCCACAGAATCCATTTTCAAGGCCACTTGAAAATGGCCACGCCAGTTTGTCCTCGCCAAAATTTAGCGTTATGTCTATCTGGAGCGTTATTTAGTGCACTTCCCGACGAGCTAGCATGACACAGGACCAATATTCCTTAGTTTTATCTCTACTCTAGCTTTAAAACTGAGCCTGCTAAAACCTCTGAAAGACCGAATAACGGCCGTTGGAGTTTTAAGTTAATCTAACCATTTGGCAGTACCTCCGCGGCCCATTAGATGGCGCTCTGAGGCCCACCGGTGGGCCCCGGCCCAGGGTTTGGGAATAGCTGCTGTATGCTATATGGAAATTTCAGTAGAGTGAAATCACAGCTATTAAAACGTATGACCCTGTTTGAATGATATGGTAACTATGTTTGATAACATCTATCAAAATAAAGCAAGTAATAAAGTATAATAAAAACGTTTGAGGGGGCAGTATAGCTGAAATTTTTAATGAGGTGACAGAATAAAGTGTAACATCTCCAGTTTCATGTCTTTGTGCTAAGCTAAGTTAGCTGTCTGCTAGTGGTAGCTTAATATCAAATGTCGCCAAAGCCACTGGCTCTATTTACTTGAGAACATGTTTTGTATTCATCATAATTCAATTTTTCTATAAAAAACGACATTAAACGAAAACGAAACAAATCGTACTTAAAGTTGTCATTTAAACAGCTGTGAGCAGATCTTGCGGTTTTACTTCTTGTGAAGAGCTCATACCGGCAGACGGCTGGTTGCCTGGCAGCTCTTCTGTGAGCGCGCCTTGAAGGTGTGAATGTGCTGCCATCGCTCCACGCCCGGTATCTGCATGCTCTTGTCAAACATTACTAAAAGCACATGAAGAAACCTTCAGAGAAAAGGCATAACCATCTGTTCTGCGTTGGGGTTTGTGGTCAAGAGGCCCTGAAAAAGAGGAACAAGAAGTATGAGATCATTGTTCCCTGTGAACAAAAGTCTCTTCTGCTGTGTGTTTTTTGTTATGTATTTGCTGTTAAATAGTATTTTAGTATTTGTATCTGTATTTTTTACATCTGCGTTTGCTAGCCAGTAGTCTTCTTTGCTGCTTTCATTGTCAAAACATAGTACAGTGACACTTTATTTGTAATATAGCACATTTAAAAACAACCGCAGTTGACAAAGTGCTTTGCTCAATAGCTAGTGGTTTTCCACAGGGAACCTCTACAGTAAGAACTGTACTAAATACTGTTGGGCAATTTAATCTACAACAATTCATCATATTTTATTAAATGATCATATGTTTTAAATGTAAAATCTTTAAAGTAACTATAGCTAACACATGCATGTAATGGAGTAAAAAGTACAATATTTCCTAAAATGTAGTGGATTAGTCTACTTTAACGATGCTGTTTCCACATTAATGCATCAGTCATAGTAATATAATACTCTTGTATTGTCTAACATTATACAGTAATGGTTAGGGCTGCAACGATTATTTTCCTTCTTGATTAATCCGTCAATTATTTTTTTCCAATTGATCGATTAGTTGTGTGGTCTATAAAATGTCAGAAAATGGTGAAAAATGTGGATCAATGTGGTTTCCCAAAGCCCTAGATGACATCCTCAAATGTCTTGTTTTGTCCACAAACCAGGGTCCAAAATTAGCACCCGCCAAATCATCAGGACACCTGCCACTTTGGCAGGCAGGGCAAACGCTAGTGAGGGGAATAGAGAACTGTAGTTGTCCTCTTTCTTGTCATCTCATGCCTCCGTGACTATCGATTCCTCTTTCATTGATGCTTTCTGTCAGTTACGTTGCACAATGACATATATCATGTTTCAGTTTGTTTTGGACCAGAGACACTGCGGAGAGAAAAAAAAAAGCGCTCAACAGGATGGCGCTACTTAACCTGAGGGGATGCACCCTATTTTTCCTGATAATGCGATAGAGTGAACAACAAATCTGTGTTGAAATCAACAGGATGAGAGTTAATAACGTAACCTGTTAGCAGCCAGTGGGCAGCACAGTACTGATTGGATATATAGCGGAGATACTAACGTTAACGGAGGTGCCACTCAGTTATTACTAAGAGGCGTTCAAAGTCTGCTCAGGAAAAAGGACTATTGGGCGAAGGTAAATTACAACGTTATCATGATGTGTTCAAATGTAATCTCGTAAAATTAAGTTTTTGGCGAGAAACTTGAATAAATCCAGTTGTTTGAAGGAGATGTTTTCACAGCAATATAAAATAGGTATTAAAGAGAGAATTATGACCTGTTTAACTTCCTAACAACTTTCCAAGATTTTTTTTAATGTAAGCAAATATTTAAATATTCATAATCATTTGAATCGTGTGTTTTTATGCAAATAACCACTATACATAACAATAACAAAGTACAGTACAGTACTGTGTACACTACCCTCCCTCCACGGTGTAAATGGAATACTGTAATTTACCATGTATATAATGTTTTTTGTATAAAATATATCGAACATTGAATGACATCAGATCTCAAATGTTATTCCTTCATTTAGTGCAGAGATTCCAAAAGTGGCAGACACAAAAAAATACTTGCCTGCCACAGTGGCAGGCAGTGAAAAAGTTAATTTCAGACCCTACCACAAACTCAAAGATATTCAGTTTACTGTCATAGAGGAGTAAAGAAACCAGAAAATATTCACATTTAAGAAGCTGGAGTCAGAGAATTTTGACTTTATTTTCTTAAAAGATTATTCAGACCGATTAATTATCATAATAGTTGTCGATTAATTTAATAGTTAACAACTTATCGATTAATCGTTGCAGCTCTAGTAATGACAGTGATAATTTAACGTTCTGAAAGGGGCTATTCTGTATGATGAATACTTTTACATTTTGATACTTGAACTATATTTTATAATATAATACGTATGTACTTTTACTGCAGTAACATTTTTAATGCATTATTTGTACTTGTAATGGAGTACTTCTACGTTTCTATATAGTGTAGTATTGCTACTTTAACTTGAGTAAAGGATCTGAGTACTTCTTGCACCACTACCTCTGAGGTTTCAGGTAACCTCAGGTGGAATCAAAATCTGTTGTGCTTATTGTTTTTGTCTCTTTTAAAGATCTGCAGACAGATGAGTTTGTTGCCAGTCGAGTGACAGGAAACTAAAATAGGGCATGCTCTTATCATGTGGTTTGCTACCCAACCAAAATAACAAGCTAAACTTGACTTACAGTTTACTTCCCCTCTCCTGCTTCTACTACCAGTGTTTGCCTTGTCCGTGTCCTGAGTGTACATCCAAACGCACGCACATTTCTGTGACTCACTCAAGTTGTTTTTTTTTGTCTTAATTGTCTGTTTTTACAGTCTCAGCATGTGTCTGGCCTTGCATACACGTTAGGGCTGTCAAAGTTAATGCCATAATAACGCGTTAATGCAAAATTTGTTTTAAGGCCACTAATTTCTTTACGCATTAAAGCAATTTGCAATTTTTAGGTTGTAGTGGGCTCAGTTTTAAAGCTAGAGTGAAGATACTGGTATCATATGAAACTAGAAAACATAAAGCATCCTTTGGTACCAACCATGTCAGGCTAGCTTGTCGCGAAGGAATCTAAAATGCTCCAAACTTATGCAAAAACTGTCATGGCCATTTTCAAAGGGGTCCCTTGACCTCTGACCTCTGACCTCAAGATAAGTGAATTTAAATGGGTTCTATGGGTACCCACGAGTCTCCCCTTTACAGACATGCCCACTTTATGATAATCACATGCAGTTTGGGGCAAGTCATCGTCAAATCTGAACACTGACACACTGACAGCTGTTGTTGCCTGTTGGGCTGCAGATTGTTATTATTTTAGCATATATTTTTATGCTAAATGCAGTACCTGTGAGGGTTTCTGGACAATATTTGTCATTATTTTGTGTTGTTAATTGATTTTCAATAATAAATATATACATACATTTGCATAAAGCAGCATATTTGTCCACTCCCATGTTGATAAGAGTATTAAATACTTGACAAATCTCCCTTTAAGGTACATTTTGAACTGATAAAAAATTTATGATCGTAATTAACTATAAAAGCATCATACAATTAATTTGCGATTAATTGCGATTAACTATTGACAATCATGCGATTAATCGCAATTAACTATTTTAATCGATTGACAGCCCTGATAAATATCTTCTGTTGGATAAGCTGGACTGTTTGATCACCAGTTTGTGTTGTTGTTGTGACCTCCGGTAGCTGCTGCAGACTCCTCTGCTGCAGCTGCAAAGTCGTTAACTGAGTTTCTAAATATGTCATCCTTAGATTTCTTTCACTTCCACACTTCAGGTGCGATGACAAATAGGTGCTCATTTGAGTGTGATGGCGCTGTAAAATCCAAAAAACATAATTTGACACAGAGCTAGTTGACAACTCAAGAGTTGCTGTGTTGCGTGTTAGAGATATTTCCTCACTTTACTTCAACATTTTGCTGAAGTTGAGAACTGACGTCTGGGAGTAGAAATGTTGTAACACAGCGACATTGCAGCAAGAGATGACTTCGATGCTTTTAAAACATCTGCTCCTTATTGATAATCCTTAGAGAGCTTTTATCTGACTGAACATATGAGTATAATATATACAATATAAATATGAGTAAACAGAGGTTGATTGATCACAATATTTAAAAAATGACCTCTATTAAGCGAGATTAACAGGAAAAATACTTTCTTTTTAACCTTTATTAGCCCAGCTGGATGACATTTACATGAACTGTTTCGTGTGAGTCGGTTCAGTTTGCCACAGAGAGTTTGTAGCACGCAGGGCTGAGAACATACATGCAACAAACCCACTAACCTCCGTGTGTAAACCAGAGGACCAAAAACAGGGTTTGCCTCTTCTAGTTTCTGTGTGGCCACGTGACTTCCTCTCAGCTTCTGCACTTCGTGCGGCTGCAGCAGAGTTCAGCTCTACCTTTTTTTTTTTTTGTATCTGACACAACTTTCGCAGTGACAGCACGGTGACAGAAACCCTCACTGATTAAGACCAGTCTATCGCTCTCACTGCTTTTTATCCAGAGAGATCTCTTGAAGGACCACTGAAGAAGAAGATGTTGAGGCGAAAGCCATCCAATGCCTCGGAGAAGGAGCAGGTGCAGGTGCAGAAGAAGAAGGTGAGTAATTATTAGTTTGTTTTGGAAGGTTTAAAGTGAATGTGCTCAAATTGAGCTTTTATAAATATGTAAATATTACAGACTGTGATTGTGAAGAGGTCTTGATCACATACTTTTAAACACTTTGTGTTTGTATTGCATCATCTTGTACAGCTGTCTTTGTGTGCACATCAGCACAGGATGTCTGCTCAAGTTAGTGGAAAACTTTGTGGTGAAACCACACACACAAACACACACTACTTAAAGCTCAAACGTTAAACCTTTTAACGTTTTAAAAGTGTCTAAATACACTCAACATAATCTTTTAGAAGTGTAAAGTTCCTCTATTCTGGCAGGGTGAATCATTGCTGCAGATGTAGTTTGAGTCATCACTGGCTTTGTGGCTTCTGGTGCCTTCGTCTCCAGCAGCCGCCATGAGAGCGAGCCTCCTACGCTCAACACCAATGCCTTTATTTTCCATCAACACCTACCCTCCTGTGGTCCAATTCACGCCTTGTCATTACACATCTCATTGTCTTTGTTCTCGGCAATCATCTCCTAACACACGGTTGTCACTGGCGATAATCGAGGATGGAGAGCGTCATTGTTGGAGTCACCGCGCTGCGAGTATCAGCCGGTAATAGGAGATTGATTTTGTCTGAAAGCTTTGTGGCTTTTTTAAGGACGAGAACTGGTGGCAGGAAAAACAGATATTTACCAGCAGCACTCGTAATAGCCTCATAATAATGAAAGGTCACTTGTTCCCTTGAGTGCACTGGTGGTTAAATTCTGCAGGTTAGACGCAGACGGAGACCATCAGCCGCCAGCACCGGCTGGATGTCTGCAACGATTGGCTGCCAGCAGTTTGCTCGAGCTTTGCCCGTTTCCTGTGGTTTTGACAAAGATTCGAGAAGGATGAGCTGCGATAAGATCTTGCACAGCGGCGTGTGGTTATATGGAAAATTAGACAAAGAGTTTCCACAAGAGCTAGATGGAAAACATTATGCAAAAGAGTCAAAACTATTGCTTTTTATGGTTCAAAATAAGTTAATTTTAAACATACGCAAGTGACATGCAGACTTGAGCAGAAAGGATCAGTCCTTTAATTGATTAGTTGATTGGAAGATAATTAATCAGCAGTTATTTTCATAATTATTAATCGTTTATTTTCAAGCATAATTGCCCCAGATCCCCTATTCCACCTCCTCAATTATGAAGATTAAGTTTTATTTATTTGCAAATTGGTTGGAGAAATTTTGAGACGTCATCTTGGAAGAATTGTCAGATTAATCAATAATGAAAATAATCATGACCAGACTTTGAATTCAGAATAGAGGATTTTATAGTCGGTTTAAACCAATATAGACACATGTACTGTACCTTCATACTGGTATTGAGTTCAACGATGAATTGGGGTTGTTGTTTTACACTTTTAGATTTTTCTCTTCCTGTTATGTGTCTTTGGTAAGTTTAAAAACCCACAAGTCTTAAAAACAACAACAACTGTTTATTAGAGGGACTCTCAAGAATCGCCACACGTGGTTTTCTTTGTGTTTCCAGCTAATCTGCTCAACTACATTTATAAAAAAAATTCAGCCGCAGCCACAGTACCGTCTGCAACATGACCCAGATTCACGACCTTTGATAACTGTGAGGAGAGACATGGGCAGTTGTTCCTTCTGAGAAACCCCTCTGCCGATTCATTTTGTTCGCACATTTGAAGAGATAAGAGATAAAAAACGTGTGTGTTTGCACAACCGTGAGATGAGCTTTATCAGTGGGTTGCTGGTAATGACTTTTTGTTCGCACCGTTTGCTTTGTGGTGAAAGTTTTTTATTGTTGTCCCTTTTTCTGGCTTTTATCATTATTATGATTTCAAAATGAATTCTTTGTGTGTTTCCAGCTCACTCTGCAGAGGTCCAGCAGCTTCAAGGATTTTATGAAGCACAAACCCACCTCTCCTGTTGTGTCGGAGAAGGAGTTCACCTTGGAGGAGCATGTAAGCTGGACAAACATACACATAACAAACACACATCATCAGACAAACAATACATCACTAAAAAAAGTAGAAGTAGATATCTTCTAAACTCTTTGTGTTTTAAGTTCCTGAATGACAGATGTTTTATCACGTTGTTCCTCATCTGTCCTGCAGTGTACCGTTTCACCCAGAACCTAAATGACACAGAAGAAAGCAAAGTGCACAAAGGACAAAGTGTTATCAGTTCCAGGCTGTTACAGAAGTTGAGCAGTTTGTGCTTCCTGATTCGACACACGCTGCTGCACGTGTGGGCAAATGTTTTAACACTTTAAAATTCACAGAACTGTAATAACTTCCCAGTAACGTTCCGCGTACCCTGGAGGACAAATAAGCGTAGAAGTGTAGAAGAAGAGAGGAAGTAAGAAGGAGAAGCATTGCACAGAGCCCAGATGACAGCAGCATGCAGACAGGATGTCCTCTGGTCTGTCATGCAGAGAACCTGTGTGTCAGACAGACGGTTGCAGAAGCAGCAAGCATTTAACCAGGAGGTTCCTTCCCCCAGAGAATTTAGGCATTTTGATTCAATCCATTAAAATATTTAATCACAATTAATTGTATGATGCTTTGTAGTTAATTACGATCATACATTTTTTATCTGTTCAAAATGTACCTTAAAGGGAGATTTGACAAGTATTTAATACTCTTATTAACATGGGAGTGGGCAAATATGCTGCTTTATACAAATGTATGTATATATTTATTATTGGAAATCAATGAACAACACAAAACAATGACAGATATTGTCCAGAAACCCTCACAGGTACTGCATTTAGCATTAAAAAAATGTGCTCAAATCATAACATGGCAAACTGCAGCCCAACAGGCAACAACAGCTGTCAGTGTGTCAGTGTGCTGACTTGACTATGACTTGCCCCAAACCGCATGTGATTATCATAAAGTGGGCATGTCTGTAAAGGGGAGACTCGTGGGTACCCATAGAACCCATTTTCATTCACATATCTGGAGGTCAGAGGTCAAGGGACCTCTTTGAAAATGGCCATGCCAGTTTTTCCTTGCCATATTTTAGCGCAAGTTTGAAGCGTTATTTAGCCTCCTTCTAGCTTTAAAACAGAGCATTAATTGTGTTAATGCGTTAAAGAAATTAGTGGCGTTAAAAGACGAATTTGCGTTAACACGTTATTATCGCGTTAACTTTGACTTTGCCCTAGTGTAAACACAAAAACCTTGAAAATGTTAAGTTTGACATGAGAATGTGAGTGCAGAGTACTGTAACAAAATCTCACAAGAAAACAGCTCTCTGTTACATCTTATTATTTATGGACTCTCACTATCAAAATAAACCTAGCTGCCAGTTTGTAAAAGCCACAGAATGATTTTGAATGTTTAAAAAAGTCTTAATACAGCCACCTCAAACTATCCTCCTGAATTAATGCTTTACTTTCTTATAAATCTAACAGCACTTTAACGCTTTATTTTCCTCTGCAAATTAGAGGGGACTCGACCTCTGTGTCCTCGCACAGCGCAAAGTGTCACACAGTGCATTTGCTGCAACTAAGTGCCTCCATAAAAATACTGAAAACATCATTAGCTTTCATTACTGAGCCAGCAGACGGAGTTGTGTTTGATAACGCGCTCTGAAACTGAGCTTTCAAGCACCCGGCTGCAATAGAAAGCAGGTGTGTGTGGGTGTGCATGTGACTTTGAGGGTAACAGCAGTGTGTGTGGGTGTGCGTGTATGTGTGTGTATGCAAACCCCATTACCACAAAATCTGTGGGTTTTCTAGTTAGTGAGAAGTGAATACTTGACTGTGACGCCACTGTGACACTTAATTTATGTCAATGGCATAAATTCACTCAAACTTTACCTCATTTTACTGATTTAAATAAAGTTGTACCACATATCCTCTCATCTCCTAACACCGTTTTTTTGTTTTTTTTACTCTCGTCTCAGGTGGCAGACGGAGTAACAGCCGAGGAAGCGGTGAAAAGTGGCAGCAAACTGGGAAAGAAATGGCGCAACGTCATCTCACGTACCATGACCCGAAAAACCTCCAAGATGGTGCAGAAGGCTCTGGCTGAAGAGGGGGTAAAATCCTGTTTACAGTTACACTGACATGATCTCAATATATTTTAAAACTTTAAAACAGTATCTAAACATTATAATTATTGAACTATAAAGGTTTACTTACATAAAAACTCACCGTGACGTCTTCACATAGAGCTGCAAAAGATTTAAATTGTCTCCATCTAGTGGACGAATGTAAGTACTGTTGTTTTCAAAAGGGAAGCAGTATGTCTCAGTTGTTGTGCCTACAATTTGTACTTGAGTATTTCTATTTCCTGCCCCTTTACACTTCTACGCCGCTACAAACTAGAGGGAAATTTGTACTTTTTTTACCATATTGAGCTGGCTATATTTTTTAATATTAAACACATGATTAGAATATGATGCACTCTTATAGATTACACTGACCAACAGTATATAAAGAAGTTAAAATCGGCTCCTCCTCGTCCAGCTATGTTTATGTTTACGGTTATTTACATACAAAATACAAATCACATGAAAGAAATATAAAGTATGTGTGAGGTTGCAGTAGAAACCTATTATGGCTCATACAAATAAAAACACACCGAAAGACATACAAAAGGTAAAAATATTACCCCCCAAAAAATTAACAAAAATCAGCAGTACATTTTAAATGTTATTGTTTATAAAAATGCAGAGAAGCAGGATTATATGCCGTATTTACAGTATAGTTTTTGTCAGCAGAGCATTTCTCAGTTTATTTTTGTACATAGACAATGACACAGAGGAATTAATTATTAAAAGGAAAATGTTTCACACACATCAATGCATCTTCAATGTCTAATAAGATATAGTAGTTTCATATTGAGTATTTTAACGTTAGATACTTAAAGTACATTTGCTGATAAAACTACTTTAGCTTTCATGTAATGAAGTATTTTTTACGCAGTGGTATTGCTACATTCACTTAAGTAAAGAACATGAATTCTTGTAAAATGTAGTAAAAGGTTATCTGACAAGTCAAAAGTATGATTAAATACATCAATAAATAATAGTATTAGTCAAATAGTTAAATTGGAGTGTAAACAAAATGTGAGGCTTTATACTTTTTTGCTTTACTACCAATTAGTTCATAAAATGAATTAACTTATTTAACTCTTCTTTTTATCTTTCACTAGCTTATTACTTACTAGCCAACATTAATTATATTTTTGACTTGTCTGATTATCTTTTACTATATTTTATTCAGTTTAAGGGCTCCATATTAAATATGACATTACTGTTGCTTTTAAATATGTATATATTCTATCAACTTATTTGGTTATTACATTTATTATTATTATTATCACTTTTTTCTCTTTGTATTATTATTATTATTTTTATTTTTATTTTTTATTCTATTATTTTTTTTGTTTATTTATTTATTTTTATTTTATTTCAATTTTTAATGCTGATGTTGTTTTCTCTAGTGTACTTATTGTGTTCGTCTCTAAGCTCAACTACTTAAAAATTGGTTTATAAACTATTGTAATTAGGAACTGTAAATTGCATATACGAAAACAACCTCGAAAAAAATCATCATTATGTGACCTTCAGTCAACATTATTAACTGAGTGACCTGAAGGTGAATTGACCTCTGACCTACTCTGTTGTCCTGTGACGTCTCCAGGGAGAAAGTGGTGAGGACATGTCTCCGGTCTCTGCTGATTGGCTTCCAGATCTGATGGCAGGACAGAGGACGTCCGTGTGCTCCACGGGGTCAGAGGACACGACGCCCAGCCTCATCAGCCGCCAGCTCTCAGGCGGTAAGTCTACATCTGTGAACCGCAGCTTTTCAAGCTGTGAGTGAGAGTTGAAGGGAAAATATGCTCCAGCTCCAGAACTTGCCTGAGAATCATTACGGTTGTTAAGTTTTCTTCAGTATCAAAGTGATCCAGTGGTAGTTGTCTGTACGTCGTTGAGTACATTGCAAACAGAAACTGCTAAAAGATAATTCGGCTTACTTTTAATTAGGGATGTCACGATACCAGAAATGTAATAGTCGATACCAATACCAGTGAAATTCCATGATTCTCGATACCACGATCAAAAATAAAACAATAAATCCACTGTACTTCAACATACACTCCTTTATTACAGTTTGCATTCTGTTTTTTGGGAATTTAATAGGAATCCCTGATGACCCGCCTCAAGTTTCAGTCTAAAAACAAAAATTTACGAAATTGCATTTGAACACATCATGATAACGTTATAATTTGATTTGTCCAATGCTCATTTTCGCTGAATAGAGCAAGAGCTTGACTTAATGTAAACTCTGTTAACATTAGCTGTTAGCTCCATTATTTAGCCAAGCAGGACTGTGCTGCCCATTGGCTACTAACAGCTGCCCACTGGCTACTAACAGCTGCCCACTGGCTTCTAACAGCTGCCCACTGGCTACTAACAGCTGCCCACTGGCTACTAACAGCTGCCCACTGGCTACTAACAGCTGCCCACTGGCTTCTAACAGCTGCCCACTGGCTACTAACAGCTGCCCACTGGCTACTAACAGCTAACATTAAGTAGCTCTCCTCATGCCGATTTCGACACAGATTTGTTGTTCACAATGTAGCATCATCAGGGAAATTTTCAATGGTTCCCGGGACAACGATACATTGTTAATCTTGAGCCCTGACCCCCCGGTACCTGCGGTACTGTAGAAAAACCGAGTACCGTCACGTTTTCCGAATTTCGACTACCGAAGTGTCGGTCCTCGTGACATCCCTGATTATAATGGTGCCAATTTGCCAAAAATATAAACGAATATAGGCTGAAAAAAGACAACTAACTGACTCCATGCCAACATTATACTTCTTGTTTACATCCCCCAAAGCATTATGGGAACATTAGTAAGTCCAAAGTTGGACAAAGAAATTATAGGAGTAACAAAAAAACATTAATATTGATAGCGCAGCATTAAAAGAGAATATCCCATTAACAGTTCTTTCATTTCTCAAACACCAACACACACTCTGCTATCCATTCATAAGCAGATATTTGCAGTGTGATGAAAACCTGTGGACATAGAGGGGGAAAAAACCCAAACCATAAGTATCTGAAGGCTCAGGAATGAATGTGACCCTGCTTGTTCTCTGTACTCCTCAGGTAGCGACAGACAGAGCCTGGACAGTGGGTACTGCCAGAGGGACAGCATGAGGCTGGAGGAGAACGGCGTCTCTTACAACGGACCTTTCTGTGGTCGAGCTCTCGTCCACACTGACTTCACTCCCAGCCCCTACGACGTGGAGTCGCTCAAGCTCTGTGTAAGTCTGGAGGGGTGGGAAAGTCTTCCTCGCTGCCTCTGATTCTATCGTCTTCACAAGTCGTCCTCCGGGGAGCTTGTTAACCGAGTGAAACAAGACGGGTCGTTTTGATTATCACTCTTCAAGGCAGAGTTTGAACTACACGACACATTACTGACTGCCTGTTTGACAAAATAATATAATTTTAGTAGTGATTGTGTCACTGCATTGCAAATTATACACAGAGAGAACGTCTGTTAAAGTTTATAGAAATGTCTGTTTACTCATTCAGCTTTTCATTTTCTTTGTTATGCTTCTGCACAAGTTATATTTATTTGAGGTAGGTTGATTTATAAACAACCAAACAATTCTGTTCATCCTTTCATCTCTGATAACATCATCATGACTAAGCCTGGCGTTGATGCGTCATCTGTCTTCCAGAAAGGAGACATCATCTACATCATTGAGAAGCCTCCCGTGGGGACCTGGACAGGGAAGCTCAACAACAAAATGGGCTCCTTTAAGTTCATCTACGTCAACCTGCTGCCTGACGAGAGCCCCCCGGTCAGGAGGAGACGCTGCGACAGCAAGAACCGCCGATCCAAAATCAAACCCAAAACCCTGGAGGAGGTCCTGGACGGCATCGGTCTTACTGTAAGATTTGTTACACTGCAGGTTGACTACATCATAATCGTGATTATCCGTCTAAATGTTCATGTGTTTATGTTCTTGTTTTTTCAGGAGCTGAGTTCTTTGCTGTCCATGCACGGCTTTCAGAACCTGGAGGACTTTGCGGGACTGAAGGAGTCTCACCTCAACGAGCTGAACATCACAGACCCGGACAAGCGCTCCAAGATCCTGAATACCTCCGAGCTGCTGAGAGACTGTAGGTGCACACACTGTGAAGCTGCAATAATCTTTCATAATGATGCTGCCATAAAAAAACACCTCTAACCCAGAATATCAATCAAATCTGAGAGAAACGTCCCAGTAATGCTAATTTCAGACTCGCTTTGTGCCACTCAGACTTGTGAGTCTTGGGGGAATACTTTATCCGACCATCATATTTCTTCTGCCTCAGCAGCGTAATTAGCTACATTTCATGGCTCAGTTACACAACATTACACTCACAGTTTGAAGTTGTGCTCAGTCGCTCGTAAGAAATCCTTCTCTGTCCTGATATATCTCAGCTCGTCTGCACTCCAGACGAAACCATTAAACATGATCTGAATGTCGGTCCCGGACAGCAGCTATATGCTGAATAGAGTTTATGGATTAGCGTCACAATCAGCTGCAGCAATGCAGTATTCTTTGTTTGATGTTGACTGGCTCTGTACTCCTCAAATCTTAATGTATCTACTGTATTTAAAATAATATCGGGGACACAAGGGAGGAGACTGTTTGACCCTCTTGGTTTAATGGATATTTTTTTGCTATCTACTTCTATTAATATCATTCTATTGTTGTGCTCAGACATGATAACCTCACCCATCAGACGGTTTGTTACACAGAACCATCTGAGAAGCCGTCATTGGAAACTGTTTTGATGAGGGCGGGCACTTTCAAAAGATACATGGCAGGTGATTGGTTGAAGCATCTGTCAATCAAACTCTTGCCGAAGCCAGTCGGGAGAAGAGCGAAAACATCGCCTTCAGTGCCGTTTCTTTGCTCTTCTTTCGATGAAGAAAATACTCTCCAGTTCTGATATCACTGATGCTATCGCAGCTACGCTAACCTCTTCAGGAGCCGCTATTGTTTAGAACGAACAGTCGCTTCACACACACCTAAACCACGCTTGTACCTGCCAGTAGCTCCTCACGGGACGCTGATTGGTTCGTGGCTTGCCAGACACAAACGCATTACTTGAAGCCTGACGAGATGGAGTTTTGTGTGATATGTGATCCTGCAATTCTCGCGTGATCTTGTGGCACCACGAGAATCCAGATGTTGACATGAGACTCATCCAATAATTCTTGAATCTCAACCAGAATTACAATTTATAATTTACCATTCTTCTCTTGTTTTGATGAAGTATACTTATTACGTTTGAAAAAGATGGGAGGACCTCTCAGAGTCCAGGATGGATTTATATTTCAGTATTTAAATGTGAGTCTCTTTTGTTCCGTGTAGCTGAAGACGAGTCTGAGCCAGAAGTGGAGGTCAGATCTGGGGAGGACGCCAAGGAGCCGAGGGATTCAGGCTGTTACGAGAGCTCGGAGATCCTGGAGAACGGACGAGAGGAACCAAAGAGGGAGGAGGATGCATCAGCATCAGAGGAGCAGACTAACCAGGAGGAGAAGGAGGCAGAGAAACAGGAGCAAGAGGAGAAGCAAACCGAGCAGCTGGGCGCTCTGCAGGAGCAGCTGGAGGAGCAGCTGGAGGAGCTGACGGTGGACGAAGGATCCTGAGAAGTAACGGAAAAACATTTATTATATTATTATATCAGGGACTCTGTGGACGGAGGTGTAACGCCATTAAAATGTCTCTTCATTATAAGAGAACGGACCGGTGACAGGAACACAATGTAATGTTCAAATACAGTTTGAACATGATGGATTCGTTATCCACAGTTTGCTTGTGCTGTTGAGCAAACAGCAGAGTTTCTGAGTCCGCTGTTTAAATGACCACGATGTTGTTGTGCCACCGGAAGATATCATGTTTGTTTATAACGGCACCAAAGAAGCATTTAAAAGTGTTCTCTCTCTTTATTATGACTGTCTTAAATGTTTTCATGTCGTGCATGTCGTTAAATACAAATACGAATGTAAAATATTTTCACGTATTTTTGCATGTAACTTGAATCTAATTTTTACGTTCAGCTTTTACTTGTGTTTTGTGGTTTCACTGATACTTACTGTATGCATGTCACGTTATAAGAAGGTTGTTAACAGTTGCTGTAAATAGAATTTGAATAAAACAGAATTCACTGAGATGTTGTTGATAATTTAACCTGTTAATTGCTGTTTTAAATGCATTCTCTTTAGCAAGTTAACTGAAAATAGCAACTAGTTGAATTAAGTGATATTTTAAATCTATATGCTTCCGGGATAATTAATAGTAGATATTTTGATTTACTGATCTTAACTCAAGGTTCACTTACCAGCTTGTTTCCAGCTGTGGCCAGAGACATTATGTGTTAAGGTTGTCCGTCCGTCCATCTGTCCATACGACCCTCATGAACGTGATATCTCAGGAACGCCTGGAGGGAACTTCTTCAAATTTGACAAAAAAAGTCCACCGGGGTGGTCAAAGGTCAAGGTCAGTGTGACCTCAGAATACATGTTTTTATGTTCATACTATACTATGAATTTTTTTCATGAAATTTTTTTTTCATACTATACTATGACTTTTTTTTCCAAAAAACATTTTGACATACTATACTATGACTTTTTTATAACGTTTTTCAACATACTATACCATGCCTTATTTTCATGAAATTTTTCGACATACCATACGACTTTTTCGAAAAAAAATTCGACATACTATACTATGAATTTTTGTCATAAACATTTTCGTAATACTATACTATGACTTTTTTTTCCTAAAACTGTTCAACATGCTATAGTATGACTATTTTTCATAAAAATATACTATGACTTTTTCATCAAATTTTCGTCATAATACACTGACTTTTTTTCACAACAGTTTTATACTATTATTTTTTTCTTGTTATTTTTCGACATACTATTCTATGACTTTTTTTAAATAAATTTTTCAACATATACTATGACTTTTGTGCATTCTTACGACATACTATACTGTGAAATTTTTCGACATACTACACTATGACCTTTTTTGCATTCTTATGATCTACTATACTATGATTTTTTTTCATACAAATTTTCGACACTTTACTATGACTTTCCCAATGAAATTGCTTTTTGACTCATGGTATAGTACGTCATATGAAAGTTATTAAAAAGTCATAGTATAGTGCAAATGCAGTCCATTTACCATTCATGACTTTTTTACGGCATACTATAATTTCAGCCATGTGCATCACATGTAAGAGTCCCTTGAAACAGTTTTCATTGTCGTGTGTGTGACTGGCTGCACATTTCTGTATTTGGTTGTGTTTTCTCTATTTGTAGCTCTGTGTTGGCAAATTGGTGAAGAGATTTTCTTAATTCGTAATGCGTTGAGTTCTCAGGGCCACCGTAAGTAACTCCTATCGAAAGAAAACTTCTTTTAAAAGACAAATAATAATAAGACAATATTGTTTATTTACCAGACACATTGATCATGTAAAAAGAAGTGAAGTAAATTGAATGAAATACATATAATCACAGTGCTGACACTTAAAGTGAACATAAATAAAGAGTTCCATCAATGGTATAGTACAGTATCTGTATACATAATGCAATGTAATAGATTGATCAGAGCATTCAGATCTGACAACGTCATGGCATTTTAACACAGGAATCATACGTACAAGAGAGCAGCACGGATCTATCGTTTGCAAAACCTTTTAGAGCGAAAAATTAAACTTCAACCGTCCCTTTTTAAAACCTCCCGTCCCTTCTTTCATCGAATATCAATCACATACATTCTTGCTTCTCGGTGACAGCAACGCAAAGCAATCAAATACACCAAAAACTGTCTTCAAATACTTTCCACAAAGAAAGTTCAGCCACTAAGTTCAGCTTTAGAAACTGTCTTGGTTTAGTACTTCTTATTGGAAAGTTTTCCAAACAAATACTCAGCAGTTACACTTTTTTTTATACTTCACAGAAACAGTACTGCCACACACTTCTTCCATCGGATCTATCTATCTAGGGCTGAAACTATTAGTCAACTAATCGATTAGTCAGAAAATTGATTGCCAACAATTTTTTTAAAGTAGAAATGTTCCAGCTTTCAAATGTAAATATTTTCCGATAATGAATTTAATATTTTGGACAAAATAAACTAACTTATGTCAACTTCAATCTGTCAAATATTCACTATTTTCTGACATTATATAGACCAGATCATAGATCATGTTTTTAATATATTAAGCTTTAAACTGCTCCACCATTAATATGGAAAATAATCAAACAGCTGCCAACAATCGCAGCATCCTAAAATTAATTTCCCACTCTTTGTGTTTAAATCTTTAGGAGAAACTGTGACTTGAATTGTGTCTTCATAATAAATAATCTTGGGCAGATTTCAGAGTCTGATACAATGCTGTTGACACACTAGAACTTCTACACAAGTATATTTCACAAACACTAACTCTGTCTTGCATACAAACACAATCACTATTACAAACCCTTGCTATCAGCTAACATCATTTAAATACTAAGAATAAGCCTCGCTTTCTCTCTCTTCCTCTTTTCCTTTGTGTGGATGCTGTCCCCTCGAGCGATCTGTGACCAAAACAAAAATAAACTCTCCGGCCACACTAAAAGGCTGAAATACATACGGATGTGTGAAAAGAAAAGGAGCTGTCTCTCAGCTTTATTCTCGCTGATAATGAGCCTGCCGCAGACGGCTGCAGTGAAGGCGGCCTCGGGGTGCAACGTAGGGGCTGACTGTCACAGCAAAGATGCAAGGAGAAGGAGAAGAGTTAAATGTGTTTTTTAGGGAGGAGGCAGAAGACGGTAGGAAGAGAGAGGACTCGGATGAAGATCAGCAGGAGGAGGTGCTCAAGCTCACAGGCAGCAGAACTAACACCGACCGCACTTATGCTTAAAAAAAACCCAAAAAAAACTTGCTGCAATCTTTCCTCCGCACCGATCAGCTGACAGCTGTACATCTTTACCTGCTAAAACTATGTACAATTCAACAATGGCTTTGCTTAGTTTTTGTTTCACAAGGTTTAATTCAGTGGTTCCCAACCCGTCAGACCTGTGAACCCTCGAAACCCGGCGATCTCATACGTCTATTCACAGTATTTCATAAGAAAAACGCACAAATTTTATAGTATTATGTGGCATACATTCTTTCCTACTTGGACATTTCAGGTAATACGCTTTTTATTTGCTTTCTTCGATCGAAACCACTCTCTGTATGCCAACTATGAAGCACACAGACAGCAGCTGGTTAGCTTAGCTTATTACACGCCGTTGTTGAATACTCGATTCTGATTGGTTAATCACTGCGGTCTGTTATTTCTTTATAACAGACCGTTGCTATGGACGCAGTTCTGATGTCGGACTCTAGAGGACCGTTTTTGTGTCAAATTATTGATTTATTAAGTAAGTAGCCGTGTAATAAGCGGGATAATGTACAACGAGCCGGTCATTGTTGTGAAAGAAACCCCTTCAGGGCGATGAGAGACCCGGGTTTCTTTCACAACAATGACCGGCTCGCTGTACAGTATCCCGCTTATTACAAGGCTTTGTTGAATACTCGATTCTGATTGGTTAATCACGGCGCTCTACGGTCTTTTATTTCTTTATAACAGACCGTTGTTATGGACGCAGTTCTGATGTCGGACTCTGGAGGACCGTTTTTGTGTCAAATTATTGATTTATTAAGTAAGTAGCTGTGTAATTAGCGGGATAATGTACAGCTAGCCGGTCATTGTTTTGAAATAAACCACAATATAAATAAGCCACATCACCCTGTCGGGGTTTATTTCACAACAATGACCAGCTCGCTGTACATTAACCCTGACTTAGCTGCTAGCCTCTCTACACCTACCAACACCTCTAAACTTCATTCATTATTTTGTTTAATCTGTACAAAAAAGTGTGAAAACAACAGGAAGTCAACAAAGAGTTGATAACAATAACCAAATGTAATTTAACATATTAATTAATTAGCTTTAGAGGTGCTGTTTCCCGTCTTTATGCTAAGCTGAGCTAACCATTTCCTGGCCGTAGCTTTACATTTACTATAGGGACATGAGCATCTTCTCATCTAACCATCTGCAAGAAAGCAAATAAGCCGTTTCCAAACATGTCTAACTCTTCCTTAAATCATCTCGTGACCACTTAAGATTCATCTTGCAACCTCCAGGTTGGGAATCACTGGACTAATTAGAGTATAAACGTTGGCATTTCTCATTTTACCGCTGTATCAGTGGTTAGAACGGATCTCTAGGGCTTCTCTGTTGGTCGACCTCCGTTGCATTTGATGGTGCAACTGTTTTGATAAGGCACTGTTACTACTAGTGTCTACTATCATCAGAAGTCAGGCCTTTTCTCTCTCTCACACGCTGGGACTCTGGCTGAGACTTTTAACTTTCCATCTATTTCAGAGCACCGACGTCCTAACTACATCCTTGATATATATAAAAATGGAAGGACAGGCGTTGGTCTGGATCACTTAAAAAAAAAGAAGTTGTATGTAAGTAACAACAGTATTGAATGCAGCAATATCAGAATACAAGGTAGATTTTAACTTGCCTGCCTGGAAGGAGTCTTTTAGGACATCTCAGCTACGGATTTGTATGTCCTCCTTCCTGCAAGGACATCATGTGTTCTCGCACACTTAACTGGTGTTACGCCTTCTTTCATCAAAAGCTGCTTGTCCAGCCTTCTCATGGTTTGCATAGGGCATGTAATGAGCACAGAAAACTGACTGTATGTATACATGTCCAGAAGTAATATTGTCTTTGCCAGACACTTGCACGGAGTATATTTGAACTGGCCTCTCACAATAAATGTCATTATACAATTTTAAATAAAGAACAAAAGTACTGACAGTCGGAGCGACCCACAGGTTACCTGTGAGGATGTCATACACTTGGAGAGTTTATTTTTCTCTGCAGTTCTTCCAACAGTTTCTCCCCGTGTGTCTTTTCCATGCAGTGTTCAGGAGACAGAGGAAGCTGCTGACGTTCCATTAAATCACTCCCCCCCCCTCCTGCAGGAGTAAATGTCAATCAAACGGCTCTGCAGCTACTGGTGAGGAGAGGAGGGAAGAGGAGGAGCTGCCGCAGAAACGCTGCTCTTCTGGCGGAATGTAGAGCGGGCGTCGGAGAGTAACCGAGTCACCCGCGCAGTAATCACATATTGATTATTAATGTTTCAGTTACTGACCAGGCAGGATGCCGGGGAGGAGAGGCCACGACGACAGCCGAGAGCCGCCTCCTCATGCAGCTAATGGGCCTTGTCCTTGACGACGGATGCTTCAGCATCAGTCTCCGGTGAAGCCAGGGGCGGGACCTTTGGAGCAGGAGGGAGTTCCTCTTTCGGGGAGGCGCTCTTCTCTGCTGAGGCGGCAATGCTCGGCTTGGCATCGTCAGGCGTGTGCTCGTTAGGGATGAGTGGAGCTGTAGTTTTCTGTAGGCGGAGGAAAGAGAGAGAGACAAACTGAGCTGCAGCAAAGCATCACAGAAATGAATACGTGCAAACAACTTGTTAGTTAGCAAGCTAGTTATCTATCACCAAATTACTAGCTATAAATAGTTATCTAGCACTACTTAGCTGCTATCTAACCCTATACAGATAACCATGACATCCCTAATCTGAACCATTCCTTCAATAATGTACCAGCTTCAAAATTAAGATTTTTAACCAGTTCAGTTAGTATCTTTACTGATTTAACAGGCTAACACTTAACATTACATTGTGACGTCAGTTGCCAGGCAACTAGTACAGCCTTTATATTTCAATATGAAAAAGTAGCACAAAACACGGCTAATGATCTATTAGCAGAAAATATAAAAAATGAACAATTATAATGGGATCAACAACACCAATTATGTAAAGAGACACACAATGGCTCCACATCCAGGTGTCTGAAGATGGATTATCAATGTCACTGCTTTCCTCCTCCTCACACACACACACCTCTGTAATTGGTTTAGTTTTCATGTCTGCTCTGTATTCACTATTCGGTGCTTTGCAGCCTCGATCCACTTTGGAGCCAGAGAAGTGTGTGAAGGGGGAGGGTGCAGTGTGTGTGTGTGTGTGTGTGTGTGTCTGTGTGTGTGCGTGCGTGCGTGTGCGTGTGTGTGTGTGTATGTGTGTGTGCGTGTGCGTGCTCACTGTGGTTTGTGACACTGGGTCGCTGCTGCTGAAGGAGGAAGGTGCAGCAGACGAAGCAGAATCCGGCGAATCCTCCCGCATCAGTCCTCTTCTGTCCAAGACGCTGAAGAGAGCGAGACAAGGCGATCAGTCACTAACCGCATCCTGCTCGTTAATCGCCAGGATGACGTACAAATCTAAAAAGTCTAATCTATCACAGGCACTGATACAGAGCTCATTGATAACAGTAGGAAGACGGCACAAACTTAATATAGACAACATGACGATGAATTAAAACAAGGAAGATGTTGGGATTCTTAGACTTAATCTGTACCTCGGGTACGCCGGCCCACAGAGCACCTCGCAGCAGTTTTTGAAGATGTTCTTGTGGCTGTACGGGTTCTGGACTCTGTTCTTTCCCGACCAGGATCCTTTAATCTGGGCAAAAAAAAAACATACACAACATTCATCACCGGAGCAGAATTTCATCCCAAACCACATCCCTGATTTTTCCCTATGCTTATACCTTATTCAAAAGCATAGTTCCATTTTTAGATGTTATTCCCAAAGGCTTGGCTTTGACCTAGTAAAAGGATTCTTGTCAGGGATTTAATGATTCCTGGTTTTAATGGGAACTCAATGTGCCAACGGGTACGAACGAGAAGATTGCAACCGCTTCAATAATTCATTGAAGAATCTGAGAATTCATATAAAAAGGATTCCCCTAGCAATAAATAAAGTACTTACATGCTGTACTGTATGCTGTCAGTCATATGTATTATTTGGCAGCTAACAGGAGGAACATTTTAACCCATAAACATCCGACTGTATCATATACATATTCTGTATTGGCTTATTTCATATTCATATGATGTTTACAGTGAGTGAAATATTCAAACCTAAAGATTTGATGCTGCATGGCTGCACAACTACATCAAATGAAAATATTCTAGATGTCTTGTTCATCATTTTATACACGTACAGTATGTCAGCCTGACATATTTGGTATCTTTGGAATCGCTCCACTCACAGACGCTCAGATTACATACAGGATGCCCCACCCTGTTGTTGGTGGAGCAAAATAAAACGGTTGGAAAGAGAACCTGCAGGCGCTGCTCTGGGCTGAAAACACACTCCCACCTCTTCTGCATGTTTCTGTTTTTAATAAAATGTCAAAATGAACTGCATTTATACATCGCTTTTCTAGTCTCAGCGAGCACTCAAAGAGCTTTACAACACAAGCACCCATTCACACACACACACACATTCATACACTGGTGACAGGAAACAAACATGATTTTAAGTAAGTTACTGCTTTTTATGTTATATTACCATTGATGTGAAAAACAATAACCAGTTATTTCATTATAATTTCTTCAATTGATTTAAGTGTAAATGTAACTAAAAATACAGGTTAGATGATATTTTACCCAAAAACATGCAGAAGAAGAGAAAGTATATTGATAGACATAAATAGTAGAGTGCTGCAGGGATGAAGCATTACAACGGTTCCCTCGACAACAAGCCGACGGGATTTTTCCATTTGGTTTTGGATTATTGCAGAAAAGAAGCTCTGTGCAAACAAACATCTATGATACTTGTACAAGATATTTTCCACAAGTGAACAACACATTTTTGAAGCGTAAATGCAATCACCAGAAGTAAAAAAGCTAACGTTAGGCTATAAACGAACTACAGCACAGCTGCATGAGTCCACGTCATCACCACTAAGCAAAAGGCGGTGTAGTGTTCGGCGTGATGACGTTTAGTAGTCTCATCTATTTACTGACGTATTTGATGTCATAGAACAAAACATTAAAATCTCTTCAGCTTGTGTTAAAGCATCAGTAGGCAGATTGGAGCAAACATGATTTAAAAAAGTTGTTTTTATAAAACGGTCGCTATATCGTGACAGTAGTTCATGAAACAGGTAACTTGAATAAAATCATGTCCCTCTGTGTCCTCCGGTGCTCCTAACGGCATCTGCAAGATTTCACAGACCGGAGGAAAACAAGCAGTAAGAGCTGATCTGAGGTTTGCTGTCCGGCTGCCGTCTATGAGAGACGGCTGTCAATCACTTGCGAACTCCGACCAAACGGTCAAACTAGGCAGCGCTGATCAAATATGAATCAATATTCTGTTACGTTAATGCCATTTTTTTTCTCCTCAGATGTTCTCAGAATCATCTTGTAGTGCACGGTTTAGCTGTAAAATGAGAAAGTTTGTGACGCGGCCGCCATTGTAAAATCTGTTGAAGGAACGCCAAGTTCTGGTCACATGACCGGAGCACAGCCAATAGGAACGCTCTCTCAATGAAATGACCTGTGATTGGTCAAAGTCTCCCGCCACGGGCTAGATGTTCTAAAGCCTGAAAACAGAGCCATGAGGAGGAGCAGAAGTCTAGTTTTCTCTCAGAACACTTGAATTACAATATGCTGAAAGGTTATTATGAAAGTTTTATTCAATGATGCCAAATATATATACTGCCTACTGCAGCTTTAACCACAGACTTTATTTCAGGCATCTAACTAAAAACACATTCAAACAACTCCTTCGGCAATCTATTGACCCGTTAACTAAACAAGGTTTGGCTGGTCCTCCAGCAAGTCAAAGAAAACAGCGTTATTTTTCGTCGCAGTAGATATAGGTCAACAGTCTGGTACTTCAGTACTGCATTCCTACGTGTACTGTCTCTCTGCGTGTGTGTGTCAGTGTGTGTGTGTGTGTAGGAGACACAGTTGACAGAGCATGTGTCATCCTATGGGAGAGACCAGAGCAGCTACAACATTCAAGGTGCCTTCTCTTGTTCGCCCTTACTCCACCATTTCTATCTTCCACTCCGCTCCACCTCCACCTCTCTGCCACAGCAGTATTTTGTGGCAGCGTGCCCGGCCCCTGCAGGTATCGATGCATCTATTAATAGGGCCAATCACAGATATCGAAGCGGCCGGGGATGACAGCCATTGTTTCACCTCCTGGAGCAACATTACGCCGTACTGTAGGTGCACATTGCAGAGCTTCAACACTGATTAAACGAGAAAAAAAATGAGGCCAGCTTTCCCACAGGAAAGAAAAAGGGGAATTATAAATTAATCATTACAACAAAGTACGAGTGCACTCTCTTGCTTTCAGCCATCTAGAGAACCTCCCACCACCACCACCACCACGGCTGCTCTCTGCTTCTCGTCAGAGCCTCTGCAGTCAGATCAGAGCTAACAAAGCCTCCAATAAAGTATACACGCTGTTAACGCCAGCATACACAGACACAACATAAATTACTCCCTTTGTGGATTCATCCACCTCGCAACAGCACATCTCATCTTCTGCTTCACATCAGCCTGACTGTGTGTGTGTGTGGTGACTCAATAATGACTCACTGGTAATGCGATCAAGCAATCAATACTTCTTTTTCCTCATTTAGCCTCACAAGCATCTTCTAAATGTAGCTCGAGTCAGAAACCAGCTGGTCTGTTTTGTTCTTATTTCAGCTCATTTGGGGTTTTTATTAAGAATAGCAGCTCTTCGTGCTTATTTTTAGATCACTAGACGACGTCGGCGGCTCGCTGAGCGGAGAGGAGTCCAAGCATTCGCCAGCCAATTTGTCATATGGCTCCGACTCTGAGCAGATTAAAACATGTTCCTGCTGTACTACTGGCCACATTTTGGTCTCTGTGGTTTGAACTGGATAAAAATAGGGATGTATTACATTTTGAAATACATGGGTCAGTCCCTGCATGTGGTCTATTCTGCCTCGTGTGAAGTCTGATTAGAAAAAAGGAACAACAAACAAAATGTGACACGCTGTGTGTCTGTTTCAACTGAAGTTATAAAAAAAGACTTTCTAGTTTCAGTTCAGATCTTGTTTTTTTCACCGTCTGTTTTCTTTCTGTATTTGCTTTACTGTAGTTTACAATATAATAGGCTTGTTTAACAAGCTACAGTTTACCAGCCCGCTGTCCTTCAGTGCTGACACAGGCCGAGCTGTTGTCAAGGAAACAGCTTTGTAGTCTTAGATATTCTAGTGTTTACACCTCCGAGATGTATGTTTGTCTTTCCAGTCACGTGAAGCCAGGCTGCATTTACACATTTAAAACTGTATTTTATCCTCATTATGACTATTATAGCTTTGACAATTACATTCATCTATAATAATAATTATTATTATAATGATATCAAAGATACGACGGAGTATTAGGGCCACATTGAGGGGGAAAAAAAATTTGAGATTTCGGAAATAAAGTCGTAACATTACGAGAATAAAGTCCTAATATTATGAGAATAAAGCCATAACTTTACGAGTAAAAAAGTCGTAAAATTAGGAGAATAAAGTCATACATTTACGAGAAAAAAAGTTGTAATATTTCGAGAATAAGGTCATAAATTTACGAGAAAAAAGTCGTAAAATTAGGAGAATAAAGTCATACATTCACGAGAATAAAGCCGTAACTTTACGAGTAAAAAAGTCGTAAAATTAGGAGAATAAAGTCATACATTTACGAGAAAAAAAGTTGTAATATTTCGAGAATAAGGTCATAAATTTACGAGAAAAAAGTCGTAAAATTAGGAGAATAAAGTCATACATTCACGAGAATAAAGCCGTAACTTTACGAGAAAAAAAGTCGTAAAATTAGGAAAATAAATTTGTAATATTACGACTTTATTCTCGTAATGTTATGACTTCATTTTCGAATTCTCAGATTTTTTTTTTTCCTCAATGTGGCGCTAATGCCCCGTTGTACAAAGACCAGACTAACCAAAGAATGAGTTAATCCTGTTGGTCTGTATGTCACAGTCATTTGCATAAAGACAGTGTGGAACCTAAACAAACTAGATGCAAAGCAGCATTGTGCCTCACAGGATGATTCAAATCCAAAACAAACTGTAGATGTGACGTCATGCAGTGAAAGATGTACTTACGTCCTCATTGGTGGTCTGGTTCAGAGAGATCAGGTAGGTGTGGAAGCCCGTCAGTCCCACCACCGACCACAGGGTGAAGAAACACACCAACACCTCCAGCACAGTGGACTCCAGTTAAGAAAACAGCAACAGATGTTTTCTGTCCGACACGTGGTCACTGATTACACAGTGGACAGCAGGTGACGGCAGAACGGCAGACAGTTATGTAACAGGACTAAAGCCAGTAGCGGCCAACGAAGGGAACCAAAGCCTTTTTTTTTTTTTTTTAAAGGGTCAAAAGCAGGTTTTCACTGTGCAAAATAGAAAGAACTGACTTCTCAGAGCTAAACTAACCATTCTGCTGTGTGTAGTGTGCGCGCATGCATGTGTAGGGGTGGAGCAAGAGCGCGTGACGAGCGCGGTGTGTGAGTGAAGACAAGCAGGCAGAGGAGCAGAGTACAGCAGAGACTACGGCCCTGGAGACCAAAGCTACGGTCTCCCCCGCGTCCTCCGACCGCGGCCAACACTGTTTAACAGACGGGCTTCACTAGACAGAACTTTGCGGTTTTGGTGCTTCCGTGTAGTTTATGTTGGAGTCTTGTCTGAACAGCGTAGCCACACGCGAGGGCGCATGGGACACCGACCCGCAATGATTTATATGTGCAAGAAGTTACAAACAGTCCCTTTAAAAGGTAGGGTCGACGATGTTGGAAAGCTAGCATAATTTGAAAGTAGCTTCGCCTCAGGAGCTCCGTCTAAACCACCCCCCCCCCCCCCCCCCCTCCCTTCGGGGCTCCTTCCAAGACAACGCCCCCCCCCACACACACACACACATGCACGAGCACCGCCGCATCGTAACTACTTCACAGACACAGAGCGGAGAGAGGACCTCAACTCAACAACGCTACCTCATGACAAGTAACCGCGGCAGTGCTACTGGAGGGCTGAGTTTTCTCTTCCATTCTCCAGGAAACGTGCGGCGGCGACGCGCTTTGAGTTCAGGCTGGTGTACGCCAAGCGTAGAGTACGAGCAGGGAGGCAGGGAGGCATCTGATTGGCTCTTTCCAAGCGCACCGTGAGGCAGTGATTGGTAGACGTTTTTACAGGATTACAGCAGCTACAGATGACGGCTCTTTTCCGCTCCTTTTTCAGAGCTCATCAGTAATGGATCGCTGTCGGGGTGTAAAGACCATTTCAACCAATAGAACAAATAGTGTTTACTGGAGAACATCATCAACCCTGCCTTTAATTTAATTCATTCTTTACACTTTAGCTCTTGTGTTTTTGGTTTGGGAAAGGCTACAAAAAGGATATGTTAAGAAATCCAAGCTTGACTGTGCCTCGTTACAGATGCTAAGCTATTATTTGAAAATCGCTGTTCGGGTAGAGGTTTAGGGAACGGTCGTACTGTAGTCGGGGTGTGATACTTGATGTTTTTCATTTTCTAGTCTAGGAAATCTGGCATACAGTACATGGCCCACACAGCAGCTGTCTTTGTAGTATATACTGTGGTCAATGCTTAAAAAGGATATGTGCCAGGTGTTATCTTCAAAGTGTTCAAAAAGCCATGATCCACCGAACCTGTGAAGAAGAGCAACAGAGACAGAGGAAAGTTAAAAAAGACTTTCTAAAAAATCCCTTCCTTATTCATTTTCTCTGTACTGAAAAGACAATTACTCCAGTATTAAGATAACAAGCCCGGAGCTAATTATCCTGACTAGAAACACACTGTTTCCTCGTCTCTCTGTCTTCCTGCTGTCTGCGTTGGGTGGAACAAGGAAGCAGGAGGATGAGGATGAAAGAGGAATCATGTCAAGCTGTCAGTTGCTGTTGGGCTTCGTGTCACGCTGCAGGAAAAGCCTGGTCGGAATTAGGTCATAGTTTCAGCACATGTGCATGTGTTTGCATATGCGCTAGAAGCTACGAGCGAGCTTTCTGTCACAGGTCGTGCTTCCTGTTTTGTCATATTCTTTTATCTATCCATGCACTATTCTCCCACATGTTTGTTCCTTCCGACCGGACACATGACTTGACAGGATACTCACGCATCACCACGTGGACGATGTCGAAGGTGAAGATATAAATGGTGAGCAGGGAGAGCGACAGGGTGAACATGTAGAAGTAGCGGTAGTTCCTCTTGCCCACACAGTTGCCGACCCATGGACAGTGGTGATCGAAACGGTCTGTGAAGAAGAGAAGAAATAGTCTTTGTATAAATATGTAAACTGTACCAGAGGCTGCACACAACTTTTCATAAAATACACACTTGTGGAAATCAAAACAAGTGTTAAAAATACACCGCATTGTCAAAGACAGCATTGTGCATCAGTTACTGTAAACCTGCAGTCTAAATATAGAATCACTTCCTCTTTGCAACTATAATGTGGAGGAGAGCCAGATGAAAGCAGGACAGGGTCAAACAGACAGGTGTGTCTGTTGGAGTTTCACAACATTATACAGTAGAAACGCAAGACGTGAAGCAGCCCGTAGATATAAGGTCAACATAAATAGATATCAACTCATACATTCTGGTTTTGCCCGAGACTCTCAGGTTACTGGTCCTCCATTTTTGGATACTCTATCCGAAATACTTGAAAGACCAATAGATGCAAATGCTCTAACAGCCATTTCTGGTATCCACAATGTGAAGACGATCGTCTTCCTATAGGGCACAGTCAGATTGCATCGCTTACGTCACTCTTTTAGCCCGAAGACTCATCTTACTCAGTTGGAAGCAGGCTACTCCTCCCTCCTTTAAACATTGGATCAGACATACACGACAATTTTTGAAGCTAGAAAAGATAAGATTTGCTCTACGAGGACCTAAAGGATCATTTTAGCAGCGTATGGCGACCTTTCAGTACATATCTGCTCGAGCAGCTGTGAGATTGTAGTATGGTTTGTTTTGATCATTTGCTATAGAATCTCTAAGCCGCCGCGCACACATACAAACAGTTTTGTTTTGTCTTGCTTTGGAGGAATGTGTTGTTTGGTCTCCTGGAAAATAATACACAGAAAAACACTCACATGTAAACAATTAATCTTATTATTATAATGGCCAAATTCCATATCCATAAATGTAAATTCACATTCAGTTGGTTGGTCCACCACTTTCATTCAGACTGAAATATCTCAACAACTAATGGATGAATTGACCTGTAATTTTGTACAAACACTCATTGTCTCCAGAAGATGTTATGCATGCTGACGTTAGCATTTAGCTCAAAGCACCATAAAACACAGCCTTACAGAGCTGTAGCATGGATGGAGACTGTTTTGCTGTTTCTCAATTTGCATTCTTCCGTGCTTACATGTGCTATTTTGAGTGCATACGTGTGTTCACACTGACAAGTATGGCAAAATGAATTGCACTATGAATACCTGCATGGTGTTAACATAATGGTCAAAAAGTTGGGTGTGGAACGCTGGACACTTCTCACCCTCAAAAGGCTACGCAGCGGAAGGACAGGGACCAGCAAACTTGTGAAAATGGCTGAGATTGGTGGCGTATTTTCCCCTCCGTGAAACAGTGGGCACACACAAAAGCATGTAAAAGTAAAATCACGTTCATTTTTATTCAGTTTTACTTCAATTGTCAAGAGAGCAAACAAGCCGGCAGATATTTTGTCGGGCGGCAATCGCGGTCAAAAGTTGCCATCAAAAGTCCGTCAAGTTGCAGTTTGCCATTAAAAAAGATTTGAGACAACACTACCCTGTCAAGATTCACGCACTTCGCAAATATCCGAAGTGAAGTTCAAATTGATAGACAGCATTTGTCTTGTTATAAATAGTCCCCCTCAGTTTTTAGATCACATATAGAGTGCAGCAGGACAATAATCCTCTACCCTGTTCACTCAATACTGACGTAAAAACCTTTAAATTAAAGCTGAAGCACTCTACTAGCTTCATAATCAATCTAAATTGCAAAAAAAAAAAAAAGAGATGTATGCAGCGATACAGAGGTCTGGAGCCAGGCGAGCACTTTACCCCCATAGTTATTGTTTTATTTCAGCTCCAGTGTTGCTGCATACAGAGCTACAGCAAATCTCCAAATACTCACAGGCTATACTGTACATCAGACATCTGATAATATATCAACCAGAGACATGGCTCTGGGTATAAACAAATACAGGTTGTGAAGCAGTTTGGCTGTTTTTGTTTTTTTTATTATGCTGCATCTTCTGTGAGAGACTTTAACCCGCTATAAACAATGTCAGGTTGAGGAGGAGAAGATATGACTGCAGTAAAACTGAGGCATGCTGCTGTGTCATGCTTGGACTATGTGTGTGTGTGTGTGTGTGTGTGTGTGTGTGTGTGTGTGTGTGTGTGTGTGTGTGTGTGTGTGTGTGTGTGTGTGTGTGTTCCTACAGCAGGTGGACACAGGTGAACCAGTGTTCACAATGACTGAGCACTTATTCCCTCACTGAGCCTCCACTGTCTCCTCTCATATCGCCTATGAGTCTACGCTCCCTTCAGACGCATTCCTCAATCATCAGAAGCCAAATCACTGTTATTCCGCAGGGTTGAGAGATGAACAGCTACACACACATTGCACAACACACACACACACACACCACAACACACACACACACACACAGTTCAAACCGCCTTAATAATTCAAAGCATATTCCATAAAAACACTCCCTGTGAAGTTTTTGGTTTCATTTGATTCAGTTTTCTGAAACTTTTTGCACCCCGTCTGCTGCGTCCAACGTTTATTTATAAAGCTATGATTTCTTATTTTTTCATTATAGTGACAAATGAAGGCAGAGAGGTAATTAAGATCCAGGCTTCAGTACACGTCAAAAAGCTATTTTTCAACCACAAAAACATAACTCACCTTTCTATTTCTGAAAAACTGAAATAAACCGATTTCAATGAGCTGTCTTCTCACTTTGTATAAAGCCAGTGACGGCGGATCAGAGGACATTTTACTTACCGACGCAGTTGTCACAGATGCTGCAGTGAGACGCTCGAGGTGGTCGGAAGATCTTGCAGGTGTAGCAGTACTTGAGTTTCACGATCTGGTTGTTGATCTGAACATTGCGGATTCGAGGTGGGGGCCGCTGCCCCGCGGGGACGTTCCCGTTGGCGGCCTCTGTGGAAACAGGACAACATTCATTAGTAGGTGTCGGCAATCTTGATCGCACGATAACTTATTATAAAAGGTGTTATTTAATCGCAATCTAATACAACAACACCACAAACTATATCCTCAAAAATCACAAATTAAAGAATAACTTCAGTATTTTTCAACCCTGTTTGTGTCTAAGTGACTAATGGGGACAACTCTTTTTGAAATTGGTCCAGTATTGAGAGAGAACGCCGCAGTCCCCAGCCGCTAAACGAGCTGTAATGTAATCATTTGGGGCAACCTGGTACCATCAGTTTACGTCCACTAAAAGTTCTTGTTTTTGCCACCGACAGGCTCAGATTGTTATTATAAGTGTCTGACAACATCAATGGAAAGGACCCTACAGAGACATTAAACCTTTTTTCTTACTTTTCACTTTCCGTTAGTTATTGTCATGTGACTTGTTGCTGGAAGACAACGGTGAAAACGTGAGTGGAGAGAGGAGTGCTGGATGGTGTTGTTAGAGTTTGTTGTGTTGGAGTACAGAAAGCGTAGCTTAGTGTTATCTCAGGGGTCAGCAACTTTTACTATCAAAAGAGCCATTTTACGCAAAAAAAAATAATCTGTCTGGAGCCGCAAAACATTTGATCATTGTGATAAAGGTAACACAGTTTATAGTCTAAGTATATAGCATATAAGTCTAATGCAGTGAGGGCCAAAGAGACAATGTACTACGGAGTATTAGGGCCACAATGAGGGAAAAAACATCTGAGATTTACGAGAATAAAATCATAATTTTACGAGAATAAAGTAAAAACTTAACGAGAAAAAAAGTCGTAATATTACTAAACTTTATTCTCATAAAACTAAGACTTTTTTCTCTTAAATTTCTGACTTTATCCTCATAATATTACGACTACTTTTTCTCGTAAACGTTTGATTTTATTCTCGTAATATTAGGACTTTATTCTCGAAATCTCAGATTTATTTTTTTTCCTCAATGTGGCCCTAATACTCCGTCATATCGTCGTACCATAGACCTACAACAATGATAAATAAAAATGAAAATGTAAACACAAAACATTTATCAATTTCCATTTTTAAAAATCCACAGGGAGCCACTGGATACGGGCTAAAGAGCCGCATGTGGCTCCGGAGCCGCCGGTTGCTGACCCCTGTGTTATCTAAAAGATTTACAATGTCATGGCTGAATATTTAGCTGATTTCAACAATGTGGAGACGACGCAACATTTCGCAGCGAGACTTCTCAGAGCGAGACAAACAGACCAGATCAAGCGAAAGGAAAGAAGAACGTTTTATTTCTCTGTAGGGTCCTTTCCATAATGTTGTCAGACACTTATAATAACAATCTGAGCCTGTCAGTGGAAAAATCAAGAACTTTTAGTGGACGTAAACGGACGGTACCATGCTGCCCCAAAGGATTACATTACAGCTCGTTTAGCGGCTGCCCTCTGCAGCGTTCTAAAAATACCGAAGTTATCCTTTAACTCATCTGACAGTGGTTACACAAATAATGAACATTATAAGCTCTAGAAAATGTATCCTGCAGCCCTGTTGCAGCTGGATTGCATTAGACTGTACAGGTCTTAGACAGTGAGAGATGTGAGATTCAGTGACAAGGACAAGAAAAAAATAGGACGTAAATCTTGACAGCTGAACCTTGAGTGTGTCAGTGAATGACATCTTTGGCTCGATGCAGTATTAATGATGGTGGATTTATGCGTAATCGCTACTGAGCTGTTGATATTATTTATTAGCAACACTATAACGCGGTGTCCTGCTCTGTTTGGGCTTCAACTAACCTTCCTAACACTGAAATATCTTTTAGGTGGTTTTGTTTCTGCAGTCGACAAAGAAAAACAACATTATCACACATTCACTTTCCCTGGCAATTCAGATCTTTCTGATTATGTAGCACTGCAGGAGCCGAGAGTGCAGAGAGGCTGGCTAATGACCAGAGGGCTGCTGGATCTCTCCGGAGAGCAACTGTTAGGGAGAAATCCACCATTAACATGCTCCACGGGGAAGGCATGAATGTGGAGGTAATGGAAAAGACAAAGCATGCTCATTTGACTTTCTGGGGATAAAATAAGATAAGAAATGTGGCATTTGTGGAAATTAAATTATGTGAATGATCATACTCTGTTATGTAAAACAACCGTTTCTGCATAAATAAATCAGTGAAACTAGCACGCCTACAAGCTTGCATCAAAACCATCCATCTACAGACATAAAGATTGTGAAAATGTACTTTATCTGACAGTGCAAATGGCTCCGCATTATGAATCCACTGAATGTAGGATTAGTGGCTTTCAGGATAAACCAGCGGAGAATAAATTAATGAGTCATCACTCACAGGGAATGATGCCACTCCCTCGGGTAACAAAGCTCTGTCTGCTAGTGGCATTATATATTCCAAGAGGATGCCTCTCCTCCTATTAGCATTCCCCCTCGGGACTTGTGGCTAACAGGCTGAGAGGACGGAGCGTCGAGGAAGCAGCGGCGGCTTCATCAACATGCCTGCCTCGGCCTCAGAACGAGATCCCAACCTGGCTGTTATCTGTTAGCACGCCCACAGCTCATAACAGCAAACAGCTACCCTAACACATTAACAAACATACTGTATACGGAGGTACAAGAGTGGGACGGAAGTTGTTAAATTAAGTGCTTCATTTAGGCTGCTTCAGTGCACATTCTCTTCACAGTCATGTGATCCATTTCAGCATTTAAGTGATGAATGTCTATTTTGGGAGATTTGTTGAGATGTGTTTGGTGGAATGGAAAACATTTTACCAAAAAAGGTGCACACATATTTAGCGTATTAAAGGGTAGGGTCGGTAATGCTGAGAAACTAACAAGAGTACACTAGATTCTAAATATGAATCCATAAAAACAAGACCAGTGTTGCCAACTCTTTTACAATGAAAGTAGCAGCACTAGCTCCAAAAGACCCGAAATCTGAAGTCGGCAACAGTGACGGTCCGTCCCTCCAGGCCTCCCTCCAAAGCCACTCCCCCGACATTATCATTATGAACGTAAATGATGAACATGGCTGTTGTTAGTACTCACAGCTGTAAAGCTAGCAGCTTGTGGAAGGTGACGGGTAATGAGTGCACGGGCAGAGAGGGGGGCTTCCATGCTTCGGTGAGAAATATTCGAAGGTTTCGAAGCTTCGCGGAGCAGCGTGGCGGAGCAGCGTGGCGGAGCAGCGTGGCGGAGCAGCGTGGCGGAGCAGCGTGGCACTGCGTGGCGCAGCAGGCTGACATGTTCTTCTGTCCATTTCCATCTCCCCTGTTTCAGTGCCCAGGGCAATGCCGCTGACGCACTACTGCACACACACGCATCTCTACACACAACAAACAGCGATATCCGTCTGAAAATAACTAATAATAATTAACTAGAATGGCACTCGGAGAGCGCAGACCTCCGCCCCCCCTCTCCATTCAGCTTGCGCCATCATCCACGTGTATTTTATGTTTATGTTGAGATCAGCTGTACTGTAATCAGCTGTAATTTCATCCATCCCCCCCCGCTCTCTCTTTGAAGGAAGAAGGCGGGGTCATGCGTCTGATCGGAATTCTTAAAAAATATTCCTGAATCCGGATCATGATCCAGATCGCCACCAAAATCTCATGGATTGTTCATTGTGCCACACCCCACCCCTCCAAAAACGTTCATTCAAATCCATCGCAGACTTTTGGAGTTATCCTGCAAACGGACAAACAAACAAACCAAAAAACAAACCAACGCCGGTGAAAACATTACCTCCTTCCTAGGCCTTCGGCCTTGGCGGAGGTAATAATGTTGAGGGATTATTCCTTATTTCATGGGCTATTTTGGAATTTATATATTATTATTACATACTTATATAAAAAAAACGAAGCATTTAAATAGTGATTTGGAGGTTGAATACCATGGCAACGGTTGAAGTTACAAAGCTTCGAAGCATTCGGGTCAATTGTATTTGAACAGCACGACCAACCCAACCTTTAATTTGTCTCACTTCTCTGCATTTGACGGCTTCCCTAAATTAAATATCTTTTGGTTTTAGACTGTTGATCTTGCAAAAAAAGTAAATTTGAAGACATCACGTCTTGGGCTCTGGCAACGTATGAGGACGATTATTAAAAAGACTAAACGATCAGTGAAAATAAAAAATAATCAACACATTTATCAATAATGAAAATAATCATTAGTTGCAGCTCTATTCACATAAAGAATCCCCAAATAGGATTTCCTCACATAAACGTACATGCCGGAGCTGAACAGGTCATCACGGCCACAGCTGGTTAGACCAGAGAGCCATTGTCATCCGGCGAGTGGTATGAGTCACAGTCATGATGAGAGAAGCGCTGGCTACCAGCTAACCCTGTTCTCAGAGGACCGGCTGCCTCAGCCTTGCTGCTTTTACAGCCCTCCTCTGTCACCAGCCGAGACCAGCCTCCACCCCACGCCTCTCGACTGGAGTGAGAGAGCCCGAGTGATGGCTGAAGGACACCGTGAATCTTTAACAGAGACAAAGAGTGAACATTGAACAGCCACACAGGCAGACAGGGAGGGAGGGAGAGAGGGCTGTTGCAGAATAAAAGCTTATTGCTTCAGATATAAAGAGCGTGTGGACAGCACAGGAAGTGGGCAACAAAAAAATCACTATTTCTAAAGACAACAAGGCGGGTTTATTTTTGGTCTGCAAAGGCTTTGTTGTCATTATGATACAGCATATAGTTTGTTTTACATAATGAGACAACATGATCCCCTGTAATGAATGTGTGTGTTAGACTGAGCGCCACTTCCACGGACGAGCACACCCAACCTTCAGCGACTTAAAGAATAACAAACATGAATAAACCAACAGCTCTGAGGCGGTGTGCTCACTGCTTAACTAGCATATATACTGAAGTATTTATGCCTCCAAAATACTTTCACATGAGCTACTTCCAACTAATTCGCAGTCCAGAACTTTGGACTAGGGATGTTAATAATTAACCGTTTAACCGTTAACCGACATTAAGCATTTTAATCGATTAACGCTATCGGTTAAATCGGTTAAAAGAAATATTCAGAATTAATTAAAAAGCTGAGAAAAACACCGAGGAGCGGCTCGTCTCTTTAAGGAGCCGGAGTTGCAGATACAGGAAGTTGGCTCCCGTCTATCGCTCGCTTGAGCAAAACGAGTTGTAGCCTCGTAGCATTTACCCACCGACAAATAAACTGTACACACACTGTCTGCTACACCTACGTTTACAGCTAGAACGCCACCAACAAACCTACACTCCCCACCGCCAAACACACACGGACTGTCGGACACTCGTAAAAGTTACGCCGCAATGACAGAGCGGCGGCGAGCACGAAGATACCAGCAGAGCTACAGCTGCTCACTGTTTGTGGGACAATCGCTATCGTTACGCAGCGCAGACAGAAAAATCTGCTAAACTAAATTCAATGTGTGGTGGAGACTGTTACTGGAAACGTGGCTGCATGTCCGCGACACTACACACAGCAGCGTGGCTGCTAGGTTAACTATCCTGACGGTGAACTGGAGACTCAGTTGTCTGTTGTGCTCCTACACTGCAGCTGGCGCACCGCTGCATGCAAGGCACTAATCTTGTCGGTTAACGGTTAATAATCGGTTAACAAGGGGTCGGTTATCGGTTAAGAATTTTTTTCAAAACTAGCATCCCTCGTCTGGACGTAATTTTATACAAAAAAGAAGAACCTAGATGATGATGATGTAACAGCACATGAACTGTAATAACCATTTGTCCTGTTGTTGACTTGACATTTGAATGGATGTAGATAAGGGGTTTGTGCCTGGTGGTATTATCAGTACTGATTGTGCACAATGCATGCACACTTCAAGGTGAGGCGCTGGACTGCAATCACACAAGAAAAGGTGAGACCACACGCTACTTCAATCCTGCCAACAATCTGCAGTGGATCTCAACAGTATTACTGGAGGTGCATGAATAAGGATGCTGCTGGGCTTTCCTTCCAATCAATAAATTGGTGTTGCCATATACAAATGTTCTTCAGATTCACACAACCATAGTATGTCTCTAATTCAAGTCAAAGTCCCAAGGTTTGTAAAGATACAAAAAATTTCATGCAAACTTACATGGATGTGTTTATATTATGGATCTATGTGTCTGAAAGAGGGCTGTCAATCGATTCAAATATTTCATCGCGTTCAATCTAATGATTGTCTATAGTGATTAATCACACATTATCTGTTCAAAATGTACCCTACTTGATTGGTATTTAATACTCTTATCAACATAGGAGTGGGCAAATATGTTGCTTTATGCAAATGTATGTATATATTTATTATTGTAACTCAATTAACAACACAAAATAATGTCAGATATTGTCCAGAAACCCTCACAGGTACTGCATTTAGCATAAAACAATATGCTCAAATCATAACATGGCAAACTGCAGCCCAACAGGCAACAACAGCTGTCAGTGTGTCAGTGTGTTGACTTGACTATGACTTGCCCCAAACTGCATGTGATTATCATAAAGTGTGCATGTCTGTAAAGGGGAGACTCGTGGGTACCCATAGAACCCATTTACATTCACATATCTGGAGGTCAGAGGTCAAGGGACCCCTTTGAAAATGGCCATGACAGTTTTTCCTCGCCAAAATTTAGCGTATGTTTGGAGAGTTATTTAACGTCTAAACGTATTTAATGTCTAAGTTGACGTGGTTGGTACCGATGGATTCCTTTTTTAGTTTCATATGGTGTCAGCATCTTCACTCTAGCTTTAAAACTGAGCCCGCTACAATCTAAAAATCTCAAGTTGTGTTAATGTGTTAAAGAAATTAGCGGCGTTAAAACGACTTTGTGTTAACTCGCAATTATCGTGTTAACTTTGACCGCTCTAATCTGAAATAAAGTTGAATTGAATTGAATATAAATGTTTATAATCTTTTAAATTTTCTTTTCTCTTCCTGTAAACGGTTTCAAATGTTTTGACTCATCCTGCACTCGCCACACTGGACATATAAAACTGCACGTCACCGTTTGTGGGTCGTAGTAGCTAAGAAAGCAATATGTAGGAAGAGAAGCGTGTTTGGATATCAGACTCTCTGTCACTGCACTGCAGCAGCACATGCAGATGAACGGCAAAAGACTGCTGGATGACTTCTCGAAAACACCAGCGGACTTTTACCGGCGGGTGAGCGGGGGGGCTCCAGGCGCCATTCATCTGCATGTACTGCCCGCGGCAAAGTTTTGATCTAACAACAGGTGAGGTGTGTGTGTGTGTGTGTGTGTGCGTGTGTGTGTGCGTGTGTGTGTGTGTGTGTGTGTGTGTGTGTGTGTGTGTGCGGAGCCAGCAGTCCTCTATAGCTCACCTATCACGCTAAACAGCTCGCACACGTTTTAGTGGTCCAAACAAATGCGAAGGATTTCATTTAAATCCCTCTTATAACTGTACACCTCTCAAGTATTCTGTTTCACTGTGAGATACGTCACAGTACAGCAGTTAAGAAACACTCTAACTTCCGTTTCACAGGGACTTTAAACACGCATTTCTTTTACCACTTGGGAGCAGCGAACACAAGCTACTCAACATCGACATATTATCACCTTCTAATTTGATATGACAAGCTTGGTAGGAAACAGTTTATATATTGTTTACACAGCCAGCAGTTACGGAGCAACATTGTCATTCATGTGGAGTCGTGTTTCTGACCACCTGATGAATCTAAATCCAATATTCACTGTTCTTTTAGCTCTGTTTGTTGATCTCTACTACCAACTCTTGAGAGAAAAATATCTCTGACTCTTTAGCTGCTAAATGCTCCACTATGTTCAGCAGCCAGTCGCCAACTGTGTCTGTCTGCTGGTTGATGTTTGGTAGTGTAAATTTAAAATAGCTGCCGGCTGTGGCCAAAAACAACACTAAGAGAGCGACCCAAAACAGTGCATTTGCAGTCAGACGGCTAAACAATGAGCAGAAACTCACTATGACGCTCCATGAGGCCGAGGGGGGAGCTGCAGATTCAGGTGATAATTCTCTGTAGGTAGCGACCCCTTTCACACTGGGTTTCACATTGTCATTTGTTGCATTGTAATTCTAAAAAATATTGATTATAGCAGCTTTAAGATATGTCTTCATTAAAGCACTGACACTATCACAAAAACAGAATGTGATAAATGTACGGAAAACTTGTTAAGGGGATCTTTAAAGGCCACAAAGTCTTATTTTCTCAATCTTGTTCTTACTCTGAGTGATGAGATTCTAAAGGCACGCTGACAAAGTCAGAACTGTTCATATAAGAGATTTCTGTATTTGTGTTTTTTTTTCTCTGTGCTCTTCTGACTTCTGTCTGGAGCCGCAAAACATTTGATTATTGTGATGAAGGTAACACAGTTTATAGTCTAAGTATATAGTATAGAAGTCTAATGCAGTGAGGGCCAAAGAGACAATGTACCACGGAGTAGTAGGGCCACATTGAGGGAAAAAAAATTGGAGATTTCCAGAATAAAGTACTCGTAATATTATGAGAAAAAAGTCCTAATGTTACGAGAATAAAGTCATAACTTTACGAGGAAAAAAGAAAATAACACGTACAATTACTACTTTACAATATTATGATTCTATTCTCATAATATTACAACTTTTTTTCTAGTAAACCTATGACTTTATTCACGTAACATTGAGACTTTATTCACGTAACATTGAGACTTTATTCACGTAACATTGAGACTTTATTCTCGTAATATTATGACTTTATTCCCGTAATATTATGACTTTATTCACGTAACATTGAGACTTTATTCTCTTAATATTATGACTTTATTCTCTTAATATTATGACTTTATTCTCGAAATCTCAGATTTATTTTTTTTCCTCAATGTGGCTCTAATACTCCGTCGTACCGTCGTACCATAGACCTACAACAATGATAAATAAAATTGAAAATGTAAACAAAAAAACAGTTATTCATTTCCACTAATGTTTTTATAAATCCACAGAGAGCCACTGGATAGGGGTTAAAGAGACGCATGTAGCTGCGGAGCCGCAGGTTGCTGACCCCTGGCCTCTACATACCAGTATGTTTTTCTAATTTTGATTATGCTAATTCAGTCATGAATATTAGATATCACAGAGAAAGACCTGAAGACAAGTTTTTAGGGGAAATACTGGGGAGACGAGAGCTTAGGTGAATAAGAAAATAAGTTGCTTAAACTCACCAATTTCCATCTCGATGAATGTGGCTTCCTCTGGGAGAGCCCGCGGCAGCACCCCGGGGTCGCTGAAGCTGGTCCTCAGCAACATGGCGATGACGAAGAGGAAGAGCACGATGGCGAAAACTGGGATGGCAGGAGACAGATGGACAGCCAGGTACGGACATCTGTAGGAGAATGAAGATAGAAAAAAAGATTAAGATCCAGTCTAAAAGCAGGTAAAGGTTCTCAGAAAGGTGAAGAGGGGAAGCTGTGATGTCACAGTTAGGCTACCTTCGGGTCTGAGAAGTGAAGCCAATTCTGAAGTGCCTTAAACCTGCATTCTGTCTAACAGCCAGCAGGGGGCGACTCCTCTGGTTGCAAAAAGAAGTCTGATTGTATAGAAGTTAATGAGAAAATGAGCCTACTTCTCTCTTGATTTATTACCTCAGTAAACATTGTAAACATGAGTTTATGGTCTCAATCGCTAGTTTCAAGTCTTCTTCAATACAGCATGATGTTCATTTAGTAAATGATGGTCCCATTTAGAGTCAGATAGACCATAAAGCAGGGGATGCTTTAGGGCTTAGTGGCTACCTTGGGATTGACAGGTCGCTACCACAGCGTTGTCCGGTCTGGGAGTTGTCTGTGTTTTTGTCTTACAACTTTAAACCTGATTAAATCTTATTCAGCGTTCAGTTGTACATAGCTCCACCCTCTCTTGTCACTTCTGGTTGCAAAAAAAACCAAGATGGTGACGGCCAAAATGACGAACTCGAGGCTCCAAAACAGCAGTCTACAAACCAATGGGTGACGTCCCGGTGACTACGTCCACTTCTTATATACAGACGATGTTTACAACAGAACTGTAAGTGAAAAACGTTTGTGTCTCGCTTCGTCATGATGAGAGCCGCTACGTTTAGTCCATAAACGAATGTCAAATTAAATTAAACGGTCGCAAGATTATTAATCAGCAATTATTTCCATAACTGATTAATCGTTTATGTAATTTCTTTTTCTGGTTCCAGCATCTACAATGTGAGTATTTGCTGCTTTTTGGTTTTGTTTTACATCATTGTGAACAAAATATTTTTTTGTCACCTTGAACCTGAGGAAATGAGATGGACATTTTATAGACAAAACATTTAATAACTGCCAGATAAATTGAATCATTAGTTGCAGACCTAAATTTCATACCAAAAGTCATACTTTTTGAAGTAAAATATTAAATATTTTTGCATCACAGCTACACATGACGACTGCAGACAACAACCTTAACAGAGGAGATCAGGCAGGCGAGCTCTGTTTTGTCTTTCAAATCTCTTTTAAATACGGACTTTATCAGAATTGTTTTCTCTTAAATCGGTTATTATTATGATATTATTCTACTTGTTGTTACTGTGTTTTAATGCTTCATACCTTACTTGTCAATATTACTGTATCAACCCTATTTCTATTTATTACTACCTGTTAATTTATCTTGCTTTTTATGTCTTTGTAAAGCACTTTGTAACGTGTTTTTGAGTGCTATGTAAATAAAGTTATTATTATTATTAACAGAGGTGGGAGAGCGTTCTCACAAAGAGCATGTGCAGAGAGGTCACAACACGACAATGTACATATTCTGAACTGGTGTTTCAGAGCAGAAGGTCATGAACCGTGTGAGCTGCCCTTTCTCGGGACCGTGTGTGGAAGTCGTGGCCGTGAATAAACAACGCAATGCCACACTTCCCCCCCTCACCTTCTGGAGGAATGAGCGGAGAAACATTAGCATAACTCCGTTTGCCGTGGCCATTGAGATTAGAGCCAGCAGGGCTCCACCGAGACGGCCTGCTGCTCAGAGCGATAACAGATGTGAGCTGCAGAGCAAAGTGCTGCGACAGAACAGAACAGCAGCAGCAGCAGCAGCAGCAGCAGCGAAGGCTTCTGCATGAAGTTATTAATAGTTAAACTGTGCGGCCTCATCTCCCTCCCAAGTGGCCGGGATCATATATTCATAATGCAACGCCAATGTTGCACTACAGGGTTGCAAGGTATTGGGCCATATCCTGTACAAGACTAACTTTTGTACTGCGTGTCATGCATAAACCCTGCATAAACCCTGCACGCACACACACACACACACACACACACACACACACACACACACACACACACACACACGACACACACTCTGCTTCATTTCATGGAAGATGAGAATTTGCGTTTTTTTAGTTTAGTTTAGCAGGTTGTCCGCTGTGTGTCTGACCGGCGTAACGACACTCTGTCTGTCCGGATTAACGATAGCGATTGTCCGACAAACAGTGTGTGTGTTTGTGCTACATTAGCAGCTCTAGCATTGCCGGTGGCTCCGTGCTCGCTGTAGCCACACACTTACGTTCCGTCAGCGGGGCGGAACTTCAGCGAGTTTCCGACAGACTGTGTTGTCGGTGGCGTTATAGCTGTGATCGTAGGTGTAGCAGATAGTGTGTGTACAGTTTATTTGTCGGTGAATAAATGCTACGAGGCTACAACTCCTCCGCTCAAGCGAGCTATAGACGGGAACCAACTTCCTGTATCTGTAACGCCAGCTCCGCCTCTTAAGGTGGACCAGCTTTTCTCCTTAAAGTGACGCATTTTTCTCAGCTTTTTAATTAATTATTAACATTTCTTTTAACCGTTTTAACCGATAGCGTTAATCGGTTAAAATGCTTAATGTCGGTTAATTATGAACATCCCCAATTACATATTATTCTTTTTATGTTGAAGTAAATTATACATATCAGTAGAGCTGACACGATTCCTCGATTAATCAACTAGTAGATCGCCAAATTATTATTATTATTATTATTATTATGATAATCAACTGAGTGCTTAAGTTGTTTTTCAAGAAAAAAAATCTCAGAAAGTCTACGGTTCCAGTGAGAAAGAGCTGCTTTGCTTTGTCTTAAATGATAATAAACTGAATATCTTTGGGATCTGGACAAAACAACTCACCGTGGGAGGAAAGAAACCAGAAAATATTCACATTTAAGAAGCTGCAATCAGCAATTTTTTTTTCTTAAACAGATTAATCGATTATCAAACTAGTGGACGATTAATTTAATAGTTGACAACTAAACGTTGCTACTCCAAAATCGATTACTCAAGAAAATAATCAGCAGATAAATAGGAAAAAGAAATAATCATTAGGAGCAACCTTAAGTATCAGCAATAAGGATTTTAAAGGACACAAAATTGGTACACAAGGTGCATTTGAGTGGAACATAACATCTCATATGGACAGCAGCCATTTATCGGTATCACATATCAGCCAAAACACGGCAGATACGGTTACATAAATGAGTACGACCTATATATTATTCTGGGTGGCCGAAACTGCTTGAAAGCAGCGGCAATGTATGAGGATGTTTTTATTACTGTGTGATTGTTTTTGGTTAAGTTAGGATTCGTTTGATCAAACTTTACTCTTATAGACATTTTTTATTTCAATTCCAACGAGCTGAAGTTCAGAGCCAACACTCACAGACTGCACTGGATATCTCACATCCATACTTGCCAACCTTGAAACCTAAAAAATAAGGAGGATTTGGAAACTAAAATGATGGGTGTGGCGTCATCCTCGAGAAAAATTGGAGTTTCAGAGTTTGTTTTCTGCATTCTGGTGACTTTTAAAGAATGAAAATTGCAAAATAATTATAATTAGAACGTGCACTGCAACAGCAGATTTATGTTAAATACTTTTAAATTTACTTTTAATTCTCAGGAACGAGCTTGTGTGCTTGAGTAGGTCTATTTCTTTCTCCTACTCTCTATATTTCTCTCTCCGTCTCTCACTCACTGAAGGTCCTTTCAGACACAACTGCAACAACGGCACCACTGCGTTTTGAAACCTGTCATTTCCAACGGCTTGCGCCACGACGGCCTCTTGCTGCATCGAGCAAAACCCAACTTTGTGTGCAGAGTGCACTGAATCCGTGAGAAGCTCTCTTCCCCCCAGGAAAAAAAGACATTAAGTGTCGCTGTATTGTGACTTTTACACGCTAAGCAGAGCAAGAAACGGGTTGAGATAACGAAAAGAAAAAAAAAGTGTGAAAATTTGTCATAAATCAGGAGAAATACGGGAGAATTGTGACCACGGGAGGAAACCGGGAGAATGCGATGAAAAGCGAGAGTCTCCCATGAATATCAGGAGAGTTGGCAAGTATGCCGACATCCACAACTGGACATTTAATCGAATCAGCAACTATTTTTGATCAATAATAAAGCGTTCAAGTTGGTTCCACCTTCTAAAAAGTGAGGATTTGTTACTTTCCTCTGTTGTATATCATTTTTAAATTGATCATCTTTGAGTTTTGGACCCTGACAATCATCTACAGTGCCATCCATAACATTGTCTTGTCTTGTCTGGGTTGTCACCACACCCACACTGACACACGGCTAAAAAGAAGTTAAAAAGGAAAAGGATTTGTCTGAGTAAGCAACTGCCAGTCAGCACAACATGTCAGAGAACAAAGTCCACCTGTGTATTCGCACTTGTTCATGTTACAGATACACCATGCAGGTGCGTCAGCATACCTGTGAACTGATGAAACAAACACACACTCACACACACTCAACACCTGCTGAACTGGTCTGAGCAGTTTTCCCTGCAGTGCCTTTTTTCACACTAATGGAAACTCGGAGCAGAGATCAGATCAATAGAGATTTCCACTGGACCAGGCCGGTGAAGTATGTTTGGCCCATTTGTTAGAGCAGAGAGCAGCCAGAGGATTCAGACTGAGGAGAGGCAGTCTGCCGATGAAGTGTAATTCCCGTAATGATGACTGGTAGGTATTGGAGGCACACTCAATCATCGCTTCCCATCATGCTCTGCAGCACGTCCTTCCTGGATGTGACCGTTTCCCTCTGCCGTCGAGGAGCAGGGTAGTGCTGGCACCGTGACGCTGTGTGTGTTCATCAGTTACCGCGGAGGCAGCGGAAGAGGAAAAACTGGACTTAATCAGGCCCCCGTGTCCATGTGGGGAGAAATGTTTTCATCAGTGAGGCGATCGATCAGACCGCCAAGTGACGCTCATGTGCCACTTACACATTCCCTCTCTCTCTGCCTCTCCTTACAGGCTCACCATAAACTAGTTTCCGAGTTATATAAAGTAACTAAGTACATTTACTCGAGTGCTCCAGCCACAACATGAAAATGCTGCTTATCTGTTAAAGTCTGTTTATAGGCGAACTATGCCATATGTGAAAAAAAAGTTGCACAAAACCTTTTTAGGCTCCAGAGGGAGCTGTGCGATGTCTGATAAATTGCCTCAAGTGATGTCAACTGAGTCAGCGATGGTTAGGGGCTGAAGATGAAAACAAATCTGGGGGTGTGGAGAAAGAAGTGAGCTTCCTAGACCTCTGTAGCCCGCTCCTCATCTCTTGAGGCCAACGGGTAGAGGCTACATTAGCCACTACTAGAACAAAACAACCAAATCTCAGACCAATACAATGCAGACCAATTAGATAAACTGCGCCTCGCCTGGAAAGTAGACGAAATCAGGCAGCGGCGGCAGCAGCAGGAGTTGGTGACCAAAAGCTGCGGTCAAGTCGGACAGTTTCCAGCCGTTTCGAGCAGCCTTCATGGAATTTACAGGAAGTCACAGAAACAGTAACTTCCTGTTAGATCTGATCTGTAGGTTTCTTGTAGTTTTCAGACCACGTTGGGATTTATTTATATTTGTTTGTAAATCTATGTGGAAATGTGCGTGTGTCTGGTAAAGCACTTTGTAATGAGCACTCGTTTTGATAAGTGTTATATAAATAACCTTCATTATTATAATAATTATTATTATCAACCACACAAGATGTGTTTGTTAACAGATGAAACCATTGTACAACATGAGACTGATACAGTCTAGCGTTAAATATTACAATTAAACAGAAAGTTGTGACTTTCTACTACACGTGGTGTTTGCTGTCAAAACTAAGAGCCAATCGGCTCTTTGATCAGGCGCGAGCCAGGCGTTTCCCAGAATGCCCTGGGTCTTGGTGGAGAGCAACTGCGGCGCCTGGCTCTAAAAACTGCGGCCGCCTCGATCTCGTGAGGTCATCATTGCCCACGTGTGCATGACGTCAGAGCGAGTCGGCATCAAGTCAGACACAAATCTAACCGGCATGCATTGCGCGGCGACTCTGGCCTGGCTCATCTCGAACGAGCCTATTGTCTGCAGTCAAGTTGCATGGTGGGTAATGTAGGAAGCAGGTTTTGACAAGGAAGAAGAATTTGTGAAATTAAAAAAAAGGATATTGAGGGATGATATGTTTACTAGGGGTGCAACGGATCACAAAACTCACTGTTCGGATCATATCACGTTTTGAGTCACGGATCGGATCAGCAGAAAAACAAGGGAGCAAATATAACTTTTAGCCCTGAATGAATATCGTCCGATAACGATCGCAGTAAAACTTTATTTCACTCCCACAAAAATATATTTTTATTACACAACGGTCTACCAGAATTAGTATGCAAATTAAGTGTTTCTGCCATATGCTACACTCCACTTTATTTACTTAATGAGCCCCTACACAACTATCATAAAATCACCAAAGGAGTGACCATTAGAGCTCTTTGAATATAGAAAATAGATTTTTTTATAGTTTAATAATCGGTACCCCATTAGCTGAAACAAAACCTGCAATCAGCTGCTCATAATGGACAATAATCACATTAATACAAAACAGTTACACAGTGTTACATAAGAGATATGTTACATGATGATTCTGCATGGAAAGTGTGAAGTTCACTCTCATGTGTGCGTGTGTGTTGGGCATTAGATGCATTAGGGTGTGTCTACTGCAGACTTTGATCCAGAGGATTTCCCCTCTTAACTCAGGATGACACAAAGCTCAAAGATGAGAAGCTTCTAAAGTCGGGATATCTCTGAATTACAATCACTCTCAACCTCGCAGCAATAAAACCACTGAACCCTGGATTAATACGTCACCGCGCCGGCGTCGGTGACTCATGACACTTTACTGTTGTGGAACATTTCAAGCACTAACCTCTATTAATACTTAACAGTTGTAAGCTGTTGCGTGTTGAATGAATCATACTACAGATGAATTATGCACCATGCTGTGCTGTCAGATCCACAGTGGGCCTCAGCAACAGCCCTCTGTCATACAAACATCTGTAGACGGTGACTCTGCCCATTTCTACGGCACTGCTGAAAAAACAAATTAAAGCTCACAAACTCTACATGCCCTCTCCCTCCTTCTCCACAAACTCCATTACCCAACTTGGTAAATATCCTGAGTAGAGGGAGGTCTCGTAAGACCCTCTGCGGGAGGAATTTCAGACGACTTTTGCTCTTTTCCACAGAAGTAATTGTGCCTCATGTATTATTATAACATTTGAGTCACAGAGATAAGCATCGGCAGTACTCTTTGAAGGTCGTTAAACATTTACCGCTGGTTCTTAAAGTATTTCCAGAATCCTTTTCTAGTCTTTTCCAACCATCTGAATGAAAAAATACTCAGTCTGCTGCATGATAAAAAAAAAATGCTTGCACTGTATTTCCAAATCCAGGTAGCCAGAACACACAAACGTCCTTTTGAGCAAGAAGATATGTAATTTCTGGCTAAAGTAGAAAGTAGCGGCGAGCACGGCTCCAAATCTTGACCAGTATCGGGTGCCCGGTAGTAAGAACAGATGAAACAAATCACCAGCACTCACAGATAAAGGATCTTTCTTAGTTTCAGCTATAAGCCATCATCAGCGTCAGAAACATGTTCGTCTTTTTGCCCAGAATAAACTAAGAAAGAGATTTTATCTGTGAGTGCCGTTGATTTGTTTGTTATGTCTTTTCTGTCTACCATCTTTGATTGGAGCAGTGGTGGAAAGTACATTTATATAAGTATGTACTTTACTCGAGTATTTCTATTTTTATACCACATTACAATGCAGAGGGAAACATTGTTTTATGCCACAACATTTATTTGACAGCTGTAATATACTAGTTACTTTTCACATTAAGATTTGAAATTAAAAAACATATGATGAACTTATAACTTATACTAGAATGGCACTCGGAGAGCGCAGACCTCAGCCAAGCTGCCCGAGTACGATTGACCCCCCTCTCCGTTCAGCTTGCGCCATCATCCACGTGTATTTTTGTCTATGTTGAGATGAGCTGTACTTAGCGGAGCAGCGTAAAACACTTCATTCAAACTGGACAGAAACAAAATAAAACTCACTCAGTAACTCGTCGTTACTCTTTCCAACAATCACCAAGTGAGCTTTGGTCGAACTCAACTGTAATTTCAATGTGAAAAAACGTAGATTCAGTTGTCCCCCCCTCGCTCTCTTTCTGAAGGAAAGAGGCGGGGTCATGCGTCATGAACGCGTCTTCAGTTACACTGCACGTGTTATACCCAGAGGTCTTAATGTTCAGGCTGATCGTAATGCTTAAAAACATTCCTGATTCCAGATCATGATTCGGATCGCCACCAAAATCTAATGGATTGTTCATTGTGCCACACCCCACCCCTCCAACGAATTTCATTCAAATCCATGGCAGACTTTTGGAGTAATCCTCCAAACGGACAAACCAACAAACCAACGCCGGTGAAAGTATAACCTCCTTCCTAGGCCTTCGGCCTTGGCGGAGGTAAAAATGCATGTTAAAGATTAAACCAGTGGTTCTCAACCTTTTTGGCCTCTCACACAAAAAAAAAATCAGTGTCTAGTCGAGACCCTTTGTCGTGTTTCAGATGTCTTTAACGGTGCAGCCCCACTGTAACCAACCAATTTGCATAAAACCGCGTCCGCCCTGCCCCGCCGGTCGCTTGTCAAAACTACAATTAACGCTATTAACAGTTTATCAAAAAGAGATTTCCCCTCTAAACTCCACAGATAGTTGCATTTAAATAACTGTTCCTGTTCCAGAAGAAGTAAAATGATCCGTTATTTCACAAAAACAGCAAAGATCAGAGAATATGTTTCTTCTTTCCTCTCCCATTAATCATCTCACGACCGCTCAGCTTCTCTTTGTGACCTGTTGGAGGGCCCGACCCCTAGGTTGGGAACCACTGGTATTAAACTAACTCACTGTATATAAAGCACATTTAGCTGATATGTACTTTTACTTGAGTAGCATTTTGAATGCAGGACATTTGCATATAATGGAGTATTTATTTAACAGTTGTATCTGCTGTAACTTGGATAACCGGTTAAACGTTTTAAAACCAATTTGTACAGCGTCAACTAAAATGCATCATCAGTTATATTGGTATATATTAACAATATTTTATGTTTTTATTCAAAATAATTCATATTTTCCTTGTGTTGTACAAAAAGAGCAAGGACATTTGTCAGTTCTGATACCTGGATAAACAAAATACACTTGAGAAAAATCTATTTTAGTGTCGAACAGATAAAGAGTCTTTGATGAATCTGTAAATATCTTCAGAACAGCAGAAAGTGTTGGACCTCCTTGAGGTTTTTTAAAAGATCGACAGGTATTTTTTCTTTTCAGAAAACTGAATGCTTCATTCTGTGACTCAAATGTAATGGTAATACAAATATCAGACCTTTAAAACTCTTTGAATCCTAATCAAATATATGAGTGAGTTAAACAGTAAAGCTCCAGATGACGCAATCTGTTGTCCGGTTTAAATGAGTCTTCCTTGTTATGCAACACTTAAATACCATATGAGAGAGATGAAACATGAGAGCCACGGTCGAGGTCCTTTTTACCGGGATTAAAGCTAGGATTACAGATGTTGCGTCATCGAATATTCACTAAGTGAAATGAAGAATAATGATGATTTAATATCAGCCACATGAGAAACAATACTAGTGATTTAACAGCACGATTATAGGGGCAGCCATCTCTACACATTTCTAGGAGAGCAGCTATTTCAAGCCGAATAGATCAAGACAAAGTGAGGAAGTATGCCTTCTCTGTATGACACAGGATGTGGGCAAAACCATCACGTCGCCCTCCACAGAAAAGCTGCCCTCTCCTCCTGCCAGAGAAGCATCCAGAGAACAAAAGCCTGCAGATCACTGTTACTGTAAATGGTGCATGTACTCCGAATAGGGCATAAATCATGTTATTGCTCATTTAGCGAGGGGCCAGCAGCCGCTTTCTGATTGGCCTAACAGGGAGATAGGGTGGGGTTAGATGCTGAGGGAGGCTCGGGGGGGTCGGTTACAAGATGACTGCAGCCGGTCGCTCTGTCCTCAATAGATCTCCACATTTTATCAAGCTGACTGGAGGACGGACAGGAGGTCAGTCGGACACACTGCACACAGCATATGCAAGGATGTAGATTCACGTACAAACAAACAAAGAGAAAAGGATCGGTCTCATTACACGCACATATGCTTCTCTGGCCTCGCAGCTCAGCGTCCTGGGGTGGACACACACAGATGACACACTGTCCTTGTGTTCCAGTTCCTTCATCCAAACTCCATAGGTGGCGATCCACATGCACATATGCACGCATGCACGCATACACGCACACCACATTTTCACAAACGGGAGCCAAACCAGCAAGCATCCGACTGTGAGGAAGCCTTTTGCTGATATATAAACGTTTCTAAAGCCTTTTATACAGCATAGGTAACATATAAATATGTAAAATCTCCTTTTAAAATGAGATCAGCGGATATTAAATGGGCTGAAATCCAACAGGGCAAGGACGCACAGTCTTAAAATTGATTCCGCCTATAAAAGGGAAAAACAGGCCGGGCCCATCTCCTCCCTGAATAATTTGTTTAGTTGTTCCTAATGGGTCTTTCCATTTGTGTATTCGGCTGCTCGTTTCCGCAATTTAGCACAAATTAAAGCACAGGGAGGACTCCCCGCACGGGGTGCCGATGGCTGGTGATAAAAGTGAGATGTCTGCTCGGCTAGTGTTGGATGTGAGCCAGCCCACGCCAGGACACTGCCCTCGCTGTTCTCCCCCATCACTGCCCCGGTGCAGCTCACAGCTCAACCTCAAGCCAGCATGTCAGGAACGAATCCTCCAAAACAAGGACACTACGCTACAAAGATAGAGTATGTGATAACAGAATGATGAACTACAGTTTAGTGCACCAGAATTAAACCGACACAAAAAGCTTTGTTTCTTAATATTAGATTATGATGATGCAGCGTCGCGCAGTAGACTGTCGTACGGTTTTTAATCAACGCTAAGCCTTTTACAAATTGAGTTTTTGATAAATTATGGCCACTGTATGATGTTTTGGAACAGTGACGATATCATAAACCATATTAGCTGGAGCTGTTATTAGTCGATTTATTGATTGGTTACTATTTATAGCTATCGGTCTGATGACGGATAAGCCTCTGGGCACAAGGAGCTATATCTCTGGGGTTCTGGTGTAGCTAGCGGATATACAAGACTTTTACATTTTAAAACCAATAAAAAGCTAAATCAGCATCAGGTGATAGTCGTGGGATCAGAGTTTGCATTTCGGCCGATACGTTCTGCCTCTTTTGGTCTCCACACGGACTCTTTACCTGCATTCAATACTACTCGGACTATAAAACGACACCAACATTGTGTACCGTACAGATTCTACATGTGAATGCAGAATCTGTTTATAAAGATTACTATTTTGGTAACAGATAAGTGTGTCACTCATATTTAGCACAAGATGAATGAAACAATCCACTCCGACAACAAACAACCAACTAACAAGACTAAGCGTCTGCAGTGATGCTACAGCATGCTAACATTTGCTAACAGGCACTAAACACAAAGTACAGCTGAGGCTGATGTCATTACGTTTGCAGGTATTTAGCCATAAACCAAAGTAGTGCACAACAACAAATTTGACCTGATGATGGCGCTCATGAAAAGTCAGGGGATCATCAAAGTGATTACAATTCATCCTGAAGCGGGGTTATGATTGTCTTTACCAAATTTCATGGCAATCCATTCAATAGTTGTTAAGATATTATTTCTAAAAATGCCAAACATTCACTGCTTCTTCATCATATATGATGATATGGTGCGTTCAAATGGGGTCGTGTTTACCGTGTTCTCTGGTGGTATTCACGACCTCGTAAGTGGAAAGTTTCTGAAAGCTCCAAGTTGTGATGTGTTTGTTGACGTTGTCAGAAATGGCGGAGGCCGTGGAAGTTCATTTTTCGGTACATAATAAGTAAATATATTGTAATTTTTGTCGTATATTGTTTTTCTTCGTAATTTTATAATATGTCTGAGGAAAATGCAGATATTCCCAACGGTCATTATGCCTTTGCATTTCCTGCATTATGTTACCCGCTTGCTAAATTGTTAGCCTCTGTGGCTTCTAGACGCCGACAGTAACGTTAATATTGCCGTTGCTTAGCAGCGGTGTTCTCACGACTTACTCACTTGAACGCCAAGCATATTGTGTACACGACTTCCCATGTTGTAAACACGAGCTCACGAGTTTCATTTGAAGGCAATATACTGAATATCTTTGGGTTTTAGAGCGTAACTCAGACAAAACAAGCAATTTGAATACGTCACGTGTGAAATCATGGCGGGCATTTTTCACTATTTTCTGACATGTATAGAAAGAAAAAACAATTAACCTATCGAATGAGAAAATAATCTGCACATTAATCGGCCGATTTCAGCGTTAATACTACCTGAGGATATTCCACTCTACAATATTCATACAGAGATTGGACTTATAGTTTTATTGCTTCTATTAAACGTAGTTGCAAATGGGCAGTTTGTGAATGCATTAAAGCTCTTTGTGCAGAAGGCCATTACTCCGTTAGAGGTTTAAATCAGATATCAACATGCCGTGTAATGGCGAGTTGGAAAATTACCCCATGTTGTCTGGGCTCAATCTCTCCGTGTTAATATCCAGCCCCCCCATGAGAGATAATTATGTTCAACTGTAATATGAACATAGCATGCTAACAACCCTCCAGCCATTAGTCACCGCAATGCCTCCTCTGGGCTCTGGATGTTCAGTGTGAGAAGTATCATCTCTCTCTCACGGACAACAGCTCCTTCTGTCCGGACTCAAACGCAAAGCAGGAGGCCATTAAAGAGCAGAGCAGATAGATATGGGAAGGGCCTGCGACTGTGTGAGAGCAGCTACTTCTCTTCTCTGCTATGCTCCAAATCCATTTGGCCTGGTCGCTGCATACACGCCCACAGTCAAGAGAGGTTACGGCGTTACACAGCAGCATTTTGTGCTAAATCATTGTGCCTGATGTGTCATATAAAAACTGGCAAGGAAAGAGAGAAGAAACAGGAAACTGAAAATTACCATAAGCTGAATGAGAAGCAGCACATTCATCATTCAAACGCCATGTTCTTCATTTTAAAAACAATCTCTGTGCAGCCTTAGCTGACACGATATCTGGGTTCACGTGCTGCATCCGAGCCAGAGTTCACGGTGCTAATGAGTCCACTGGGTTTGTGCGAGTAGTGGTTTGAGACAGAACTGCTGAGACGACTAAAAAAAAAAAAAAAAGGCAGCTTTCCTTTCTTAAAGCAGAGGAGAAGCTGGACAGCGAGGGCTATTAAATATTTAACACCTCAGTATGTGGTCGATCATAAACCTTCTCTCTGTCAGGAACTGGATTTTGAGCAACATGGATCCACAGGGTGCGTGGGAGCTTATCAAAACAGAAATTCTTGCTTGTTACAAATGAACATAGCCTTACCGGAGGCTAGAGATCAGCTTACAGCGAGACAGACTGCACAAGAAAACACCGAGCCAAAGAATCACATCACCTTACGTACATTTAAGACGCCTATAAATGTCCAATACTCATTTAAAACTATTATCTATCAAATACATACGACAGAAATGGTTTAGATGAGACTAACTATTTAGATTACTGATTAAAGGGCGTGTCCATCTGCGTTCTATTACGTTTTGTTCAAATGTAAAATGCCCACTCAGCTGTTGCAAAAAGCGGTGATGTAGGTTACCGAAGTAAAGTAATAAAAGCTAATCTATAAGGTTATGGATAATGTGAACACTAGCACTAGCTGAGTAAAAGTTGGCTGTGCTAAGTTTGGAAATAACTGAAAGGGTTAGTTCAGATTTTTTGAAGTAGGTTTGTACGTATAATCCTGTGTTCTTCGCGGTAATTACTGCTTTCGTGAATGTAGTCTGGTGGCTTTGAAGAGAGCGATAGAACTGCTTCAGTTCCCCCGTCGGAAAGGGCTGTCTGACGGCGAAGTAAAGCGGATGTAAAAACGTATTTTAGCCACCTAAAATTAGTATGTTGGGATTTGAATACACGAGGAACACCACTGGGAAGCTACAGAATGATATAAAAACCTAAACCTGGTTCAAGCTCATCAAATGTGAGGATTTTAGCATTTTCTTTGTCATACATGATAGCAATCTGAAGATATGTGGAATTTTAATGCATCACCTTCGGTTCTGGGAAAGGAGGTAATTTTTTCACTACTTTCGATGAAAAAATCTGATTTTTTTTCAATTAGTCGATTAATTGGAAAAATAATTGCCAATAGTAAAAAAAAATCGTTAGTTGCAGCCCTTTAGTAAAAATAATGATGATTAATCTACATTTCCTGGATTAAACGATTAATCATTTAGTTTATAAAATGGTGAAAATATCTATAGAGCTGCAACAATTAATCGATCAGTCGTCAACTATTAAATTAATCGCCAACTATTTTGATAATCTATTTATCGGTTTAAGTCATTTTTTTAAGTAAAAGCTTCTCAAATGTGAATATTTTCTGTTTCTTTACTCCTCCGTGACAGTAAACTGAATATCTTTGAGTTGTGGACAAAACAAGATATTTGAGATCGTCGTCTTGGGCTTTTGGGAAACACAGATTTTTCACCATTTCCTGACATTTTATAGACCAGAACAACTAATCGATTAAAGAAAATAACAGATTTATCGACAATGAAAATAATAGTTTTTTTCAATTCATTCATTCCCACATCCCACAGGTGACGACTCCAGATGTTTTATTTTGTCCAAAACCAGAAAGATATTTAGTTTACGATTACAGAGGGCAAAGGAAATATTCATATTTGACGAGCTGGAAACATAATTTTTTATATTATTTCTCAAAAATAAACTGACAGGAAACGATTAGTAGATTATCAAAATAGCTGTTAGTTGATCATTTAATCGATTAATCGACTTATTGTTGTAGCTCTAAAGTTGGATAATGTTACCATCTACTATATACAGTATATACACTATCTGCAACCATCTTGGACTCTAACCACTGGTGCACTTTACACTTACTTTACATCCTATGTACCACTTTATAGACTGCATATATGTACATATTACATTTATTTATTGATGGACTGTACACACTATGTTCACCCATTCACTCTGTATCTTTTATATCTCTATTATTGTTTTTATAGTTTTTGTATACCTTGACCTCTCCTGTGTTTCACTCTGTTTGCTGATGTTGCTGCTTTGACACCAGGGATTAATAAAGGTTCATCTTATCTTATAAAATATTGGGAATTTGGAGATTGGAGATTCTTAAAGTGAGCACTTTCTGGAGAAAATCATAATTGATCATTTCCATTATGGGAGTCAGAGACAGGAAATGAAACTTACTCGAAAGCGAAGAAGAGGGAGCATGTCCCCACGATGAGGAAGAGGGTCAGATAGAAGACTCCCTTCTGTCTGGCCATCATCACCCGACCGTCACAGCAGAACGAGTTCTTCCCAGGAAGCTTCTCCCATTTTCGCACCTTTCTAGTGATCATCACCGCCGACATGATGGATGATCAATCCAGTCCTTCTTCTTCTTCTTTAGGGGTTAACGTCAGCTGTTATTCTGAGAAACGATTCACACAATAAGCACATCTCACAAATACTCTCCAGTCAATGTGGTAAATAAAAAAAAAACAAGACTTACTCAGTAATAATAAAGATTTCTGCAGAAGGAGATAAAGCATTTTCCTGTTGGTTGTAAAGTGTCGCAGTCACATCCTCATTGCTTTTCTAATCCATTATTATATCCAGGTTTCTTCACTGCAGCATGTCATTCCCACAGAGAAGCTCCAACACCAACAATCCTCTCACCAGGTAATTAAAATATATATGTTATTAGATATTCATCCAAACGCTTGAGGAAGATGTTTCCCAGCAGAAGAAGGAAAATCCAGTTGCATGTGGAGCTCAGACCTTGACCGACTGACATTCATATCATCTCGATAAATCATAAATCATAAATGATCTTGCACAGACATTGAAGAGCTGTTGAGCGTCTCTGCTATAGAATAATAAAAAATCCTTTAGAAATAAGAAATAAGCGCCTGTATGGACGCAAACATGTGAAGCTGTTGGATGCTTTTTTCCCCCCTGCAGGATTTTTTAGTCAATGGCAGCAGGAAACACGCCTAGATTGAAATGTCTAATCTTAAAGGGGCAGGACAGGTAAAACAGAAAGGAACAAAGGACACAGATGAAGGTCCTGTTGGATCACATTAATATGCTGAACTGCTCGCCTGTAGTATTACCCCCAAAGGGAGGAGACTGTGAAGGAGTATTCATGGAGATAATTAGGTAAAGACACCAGATGCATTAATCCCTCAAGTGTTTGCTCCAGAGAGGAAAACACTGCAGAGGTCCTCAGAGGAAAATCACTTCTCACTATAAAAACACTATGGAAATAACATCTCTTTTATTAATTTCATGCATATTTCTTGTGTTTCATGCTATTTATCTTGCACATGTGGAATTTGCACATTCATTTTAAAGAAAAACTGTAACTTAAAGTGACACTAGTCCGTATAAACTGTAAAAAAAACATTTTGTTTACAGTTTTTTTCAATACATTTTACATTATTTGTCTGTATTTAAAATGACAGAATTTTTTTTTTTTTAATTACATGTTTCATTTGTGATTTATATGTAAATGTTCTTAGATTTACAGTATTTTTTGAAATCACAATCGTAATTATCTGTATTTAAGCTTTTTCTTGATCATTTTTAAAGATAATAATTCTGTTTTTTAGAGGTTTATGACCCTATTTTAACAATTAGTTTATGTTATAAGAAAAGGATTACATGGAATTCTAAAAATATTTCTTGTAAAAATACAGGTTTTTTTTGCAAAACTTCTGAGTTAATGTAAATTTGGGCTTTTGCAACATAAAATTACATGTTTCATTTGTGATTTATACTATGGAAATAACATCACTTTTTATTAATTTCATGCACGTTTCTTGTGTTTCATGCTATTTATCTTGCACATTGGTTTACTACCTCATTTTACATTATTTTAAAGAAAGTTTTGTAACTTAATATATAAATTTAGTATGTCGTTGTACACTTTGCTATTCTATATCCTCCTGTGAACCGAAAGAAAAAAGTGTCTTACAATTTCTTTTTTTGTGTGATTTCCTTCCTATTTAGGGTTAAAAGTAAATCTTACAATTTAGGCTTTAAAAAAAAAAAAATTTAGAAGATACAATAACTTAACACATTATGGCTGTAGAGTGATATTAAACCAAGAATACATTCAACTTGATTAATATCACTGGAGCCCAGGATGTCCTCTTTACAATACACCAGGGGTTGATAGAGTAGGTCAAAAGAGTAAAAGGATATGCATGGTGATAAAATGTCCACTACAGAGGACACATGTCAATGGGCTGGGTCTCAGGAGGATATAGTATGTTATTGTTATTCTATATTCATATTTTCTAAGCTAGTTGTAGTAGTCTGGTATATTTATTGTGTATAGTCTATTTTTTATTTATTTTTTAAAACTCTCTACCTCAGTTCTTATCTCGCATTATATTCCATGTTTGAAATTTCTTAATATCTAAATCTTTGGCACTATGGAACTGTGATGCTGGAAACTTGAATTTCCCTCAGGATCAATAAAGTTAATATCTATCTATCTATCTATCTATCTATCTATCTATCTATCTATCTATTTATCTACTGTATCTATCTATCTATCTATCTATCTATCTATCTATCTATCTATCTATCCATCTATCTATCTATTTATCTATCTATCTATCTATCTATCTATCTATCTATCGTTTACTGATTTATTGTAGGGATGCACCAATACCGATACCAGATCGGATATCAGGCAGATACTGACTCAAATAGCCGGATCAGGTATTGGTGGCAATGGGGGGCCGATCTATTAAATTCAATTCTATGTTTATATACTGGAATTTGAATTCCTGTTTAAGTTTTGATCAATTTGTTGCTGCATTTAAAAAGGTTTACAGCTGAATTGTAATTGCTGTTAATTTTGAAAGATTTTGATACCAAGTTGCTGGTGTACGATTTATTATTTTAATGATAAGGAGACATGTTATCAGATGTGGATGTACAGTATTTACAAATGGAACTTTACAATCAATAAAAATAAGCACAAAATTCAGGCAAAAGATGTGCAACTCTCATATATATTTCATTATTTACTTGCTCAAATCTTTGCAAAAGCTCTTTCATATTATTAATGGTGATACAATTATTTGATATGTTGCATTTGTAACAACCCAAGGTCATGAAATTCACACATTTAGCCTAAAATTGACGCAAAGCCAATTTGATTCTAGTTTGAAGTTATGAAGATGTCAAATCATTTCACAGATATCATTATTGATCTATTCTTAAACAGTAAGTCCCTTGGGTTGTGTTTCACTCAGAAGCCACACTGCAGTCACCAAAGAGTCTGTATTTATCTCAACCTTATCCTTTTTTTATTTTTGTAACTGTAAACTCTGCATGAGCTTATAATTTAAAGTCTGTGGTTATGTGTTTGTGGCTAGTAATAATAATTACATTTACGCTGACCATACCAGCTGTATAATAGCCCTTCCTAAAGACATAAAAAGTGATATTATGATGGTTCAATATTGGCTCAGCTCAGTCATACAGCCATTATAGCTTCCTTACTGCAACACAGAGGCAAGAAGATGGCAGCTGCACAGGGAAGGGCGTGACCATAAACGACCCAGAGAGTAAACCAAACATCATTCACTTTCAGTCTGTCCTGCAGTTATGGACCAGAGGTAGAAAAGCTACTGTACGTCTCCTTTAGCCAGGATCCCTGCTGTTTGATATCCACCCCAGAGGAGAACATTATTAATACAAGACCTGTCAGATGTTCCTTTGACCAACCTGCCAACTCAGGTTCAAATATTATACTCATGACTGCAGGCAGCTTAAAAATCTGAATTTAAAATCTGGTGCCACTTCTCATTACAAAAAAGGAGAGATCAGAGAGGACGAGGTCATCCTAGTTTGATCTTACTGCAAGCAGAAAGCTTAACTGTAGTGTTACTGATCTAATGTGCAGCAGATAAATACTGTAAGATGAGATAAAACTGAACTTTATTTATCCAAAGGGGAAATTTTTGTGCAGCAGCAGTAGAAAGTAGGAAAGAGTTCACATATAAATCATCAATTAATATAAAACATCATGAGAGGTGAAGATAACTTTATCCCCCAAAAAGGAAAAAGGTTTGCTATATGAAAGACATACCACCTCTACAACAAACACAACCAAAAGGACAACAGTCAGGTCAGGAGTCAATACATTAATAGTAGGCCTTTCCACAGCAGCAGCCATTTCGACATGTCATAGCAGGATAAACACAGGTATAAGTGATTATAGTCTCATTCTATTTAGTGTGTCACAGCCAGGGAATGAAATGGAATAAATGTTGGCTGTGGCAGGTAGAAATTGGCAGATTCCTTTTATTAAGAAATATTATTTTTAAAAAGCATTCCTAAATTAAAAATAGTCAGAGATTAAGGTTACATGATCCATATTTCTACTGTCTGTTACCACTGACTCACTGTTTACCAGGGGTTGATGAAAATATTGAATATTGCAATATTATGTTTTGTGATACTGTATCTATCAATTCTCAAAAACTCTGTATTGAATTCTAACATTCTTCAAATGTAGATCCTACAATTCTGATTGCATAAAAAAAGTAAACTTTTTTTTCCCTCAGATTTTATGCATATGGCGGTGTGTTTTTTATACTATGACAGTTTTCCTAAAATTCGATTTTTAAAAAATCGCGATATATTGTCTTGCTTACAGTATATCGCAATATATTTTACATTAAGTAAAATGAGTAAATAAGATAAGATAAGTAAAATAAAAAAGGTAAAGTAAGCTAACAAACGGAAAAATAAGTAATATTGCACATGTTGGACATTAAAGGTCCCATATCATGTTCATTTTCAGGTTCATGTTTGTATTTTTGGGTTTCTACTAGAACATGTTTACATGCTATAATGTTCAAAAAAACCTTTATTTTCCTCATACTGTCTGTCTGAATATCCCTGTATTCACCCTCTGTCTGAAACGCTCCGTTTTAGCGCATTTCAGCGGAAAGGCAACGGAATTGCGTTGCTATGCAACAGTTTGGGTCCATGTTTACTTCCTGTCAGCTGATGTCATTCACGTACACTGCAACAGGAAATAAACTGGGACACATATAGAATGTTTACGTTTAAAATTGTGAAATTGGTCTAAATATTGCATATTTGTGACATCACAAATGGACAAAAATCCTGACGGCTTGTTTCAAACGAACAGTTTCTGAATATGGGCTGTGTGTATTTCTCCGTATATTGGGTGTTTTGATGCTTTTACAGTATTTATATATCACTTAAACCTGCTTTATAATATAAAAGACATGAAAATCTCACTTTTTACAATATGGGACCTTTAATATTGCACACAATGAACAGTGATATTGCACATGTTGGACAGTGATATTGCACACAATGAACAGTGATATTGCACATAATGAACAGTGATATTGCACATGTTGGACAGTGATATTGCACACAATGAACAGTGATATTGCACATAATGAACAGTGATATTGCACATGTTGGACAGTGATATTGCACACAATGAACAGTGATATTGCACATAATGAACAGTGATATTGCACACAATGAACAGTGATATTGCACACAATGAACAGTGATATTGCACATAATGAACAGTGATATTGCACACAATGAACAGTGATATTGCACATGTTTGACAGTGATATTGCACATAATGAACAGTGATATTGCACATGAGAATGTAAAAAGTAGTATTGCACATGATATTGATATTATATTTGTACTCAGTGTTTTCAGCTGATGCAGCCAGATGACCAAGTATTACCTTTTTTTCTTTACTGTACTTTAACTTTACTTTTCAGCCATGTATTTAGGTTAAAGTTAGTGTTAATTAACAAGTTAATTAAGTCACCCTGCTGTGTTTTGTCTCCATCTGTCGACTATATCCAAACTAATACTGATTTATTCCCACTAAAGAGCTTCGTTCTCTAACAGAAATGTAATATAAATAAAGACGTAACGTTATCCATCATCTTTTATAGAGAAATTGCTCCTCTTTAGCGTCAAAACAAGTTTAAAACTGTTTAATTTCAGACGTAAAATAGCTAAAAAGTTTGAACGAGCCTTTTAGTGTTGACAATAAAGTTTTGTATATTTGAAAGGTCCGGCCCGCATAATAGTCCGACTAGAAACACGCGTTGTTATTGTTTTGAATCGCTTCCGGTTATCTGTCATTTCGTTGTAGGCTGAATTACAGCTTTATGAAGCGTCCAAAAATGAAAACAGTGGATTTGTTTGTTTACCTGTAAATGGAAGATGTGCCTTGGCTTCGTGTGTCGCAGTGTTACGCGCAGCAGTTCAGGTAATCAGCCATCCAGCTGCTTATGATAAGTTATCTCATAGTAAGCATAGGAACCTTTATCTACTGTATAAGATAAGATAAGATATTTGCAGAAATGTGCAGTGTAGAGCAGCAAAGGGGATAGTGCAAAACAAGAACAAGATGCATCAGCTAACACAGTAAAAAAGAGCTAAACAAAGTGTAATGAACCATTTAAATAGAAGGAAGTATAAAAATAGGAGCAGTATATACAGTATTGACAATAAACAGACTATTAACACAATTGCACAAGTGGAAAATGATATTGCACAGTGAGAATGAAATGAAATTACACCTGAAAATATTGCACAGTATGAATTACAACTGAGTAGTAATAATGATAATGATATTGTGACCTAATACATGATGTGCTATTGTATGCAATACACAGTATACCTTCATATTCTTTTAGGTTATAGAGGTCAGATTCAACTACAAAACACCTTATAGTCAAAGTACCTCCTCATAGTCAGTACTACACATGTATCTATGATGTTTAATTAAATTGTACCCAGCAAAGAAATAAAACAAAACTGGAACTTTAGCTTCTTACATTTACATGAAAAAAGCATGTTATGGTTATAAAACTGACAATAACCTGATATTTTCAGGTGGAATTTTATTCATTCTCGAGAAAGGATCCTTGCTGAGTTTCTGGAATCAAGTAACATTAACACACCGCTTAGGTTCATTTGTACAGTTAGTTATGGATGGATAAAAAAGCAAAAAACAAGAAGCATCAGCTAACACAGGAGCTAAACAAAATATGAACCATTTAAATAGAAGGAAGTATAAAAAAAAGGAGCAGTATATACAGTATTGACAATAAACAGACTATTAACACAATTGCACAAATGGAAAATTATATTGCACAGTGAGAATGAATGAATGAAAATCCACCTGAAAATTATTGTCAGTTTTTTGGTGGGTAAGTGGTCTACTGGGAGCTGTAGTATATGATGGGAACCAGATACAGTGGTGGGAACCAAGAGTACTGTGGACAGACTGTTTGATTGACAAGTTAAATGTGGTTTCTGTATTATTTTAATAATATTTTTTAATTAATCTTATATTACGTTTAAACGTCTTATTTTACAGGAGATATCTGCAGTCAAAAGGTGCTCTTGATCTGAGCTTGTGTTTACTGAAAGACTCAGATGAGACAGTCCACTTGCCCATTTTACAATCCTGTCTGCCACAACTTGATCTGCAATCTCTCAGAAGCATGGGGGCTTCAGACGGTGCTTGTGATATAGTTTGGAGTCAGGTAATTAAAGCACTTGAATACAATTAGCAGCAGACTGCACTATGCTGCAGCTTTAAAGGTCCCATATTATGCTCATTTTCAGGTTCATACTTGTATTTTGTGTTTCTACTAGAACATTTTTACATGCTGTAATGTTAAAAAAAATCCTTTATTTTCCTCATACTGTCTGCCTGAATATGCCTGTATTTACCCTCTTTCTGAAACGCTCCATTTTAGTGCATTGCGACGGAATTGCAACAGGATTGCGTTGCTAGGCAACAGCTTGGGTCCATGTGTACTTCAACCAGGAAATAAACTGAGACACATTTAGAATGTTGATGTTTAAAACTGTGTAAAGGGTCTAAATATTGTATATTTGTGACATCGCAAATGGACAGAAATCCTGACAGCTTGTTTCAAATGCAGAGTTTCTGAATATGGGCTGTGTGCATTTCCCTGTGGATTGAGCGTTTCGATACTTTCACAGTATTTATAAAGGACTTAAGACTGCTTTATAATAAAAAAACATGAAAATCTCACTTTTTTACAATATGTCCCCTTTAAAGGATCTTCTGTCTGTTCTGTTCTCACCACAGTATCCTCTGCAACCAAAGAAGAAGAGAGGAGGGATGTGTGGTGATAAACTAGAGAAAATCCTCCAGGAGATGTTGGAATCTCAGGGTGAAAGATGGACGGAGGAGCTGAGGAGGGACGTCCCTCGCAGCTTCCAGAGGCATGGAGACCTACTGGTGCTGGGAGACAACTGCTTCTCCCTGCCACTATGGAAGAAAATAGGTACTGTTCTCAACCGTAACCACACTTTTCTTTAGTACTATGTGAACAAAATATTTCATGAGGACATTTATTGATTGCTTTTTACTATATTAGATCGACAGCTATGGAGTGCAGTAGCCAAAGGACTGGGGGCAAAGCGCCTGGCAAAGATGAGTCGAATATCCAGCGATGGATTTAGGTCTCCTGTGGTGACGATGCTGTTAGGAGAGCATGGCTGGGTCAAACATGTGGACAATAGGATTAGGTCAGCCTCCTAATCAATTAGAGTCATTTATTTGCTGGTGCTTTGAATGGCACATGAATGAGAACATTAAACTATGACTAAAACATGTTTGAACTTATAACGTCTTCACCTTTTGTTTCAGATATGAGTTTGATGTCACCAAATGCATGTTCTCAGCTGGAAACATAACAGAGAAGCTCCGGGTGGCTGGATTTGACTGCAGAGGGGAGACTGTAGTGGATTTGTATGCAGGTGGGATAACATGTTAATGTGTAACAGGTTTACTTAAACATCAACAAAAGAGGAAACAATAAAACGCATGTTCTACATCATACAATCCATATTGAGGATGTTTGAGTGGATATCTATGATGAATTTTGACTTTAGTCCAGGTTTAGATCCCCATTATGTTACTTTTATTGTGTCTATCTAACCATTGTACTCTTCAGTAGTAATTAAACATAGTTTGAATGTCTCACTTGTGTCTTGCGTCAGGTATTGGATACTTCACCCTCCCATATCTGGTTCACGCGGGGGCCAGTCATGTTCACGCCTGCGAGTGGAACCCTGACGCAGTTGAAGCTTTACAGAAAAACCTCGTGGCAAACGGGGTGTCTGACCGCTGCACCGTTCACCAAGGAGACAACCGACAAGTAATGTGTTTCTACCAATACTGCTTATGTGACACGTATTGTTTACACACGTTACAATATGGGATGAAGTCGATGGAGTGTTGACTTCTGCCCTCTAGTGGTTGTATTACTCCAATCCCATCTCCACTGAAAATCATGGCAGCAATTATTGGAACCTCAGGATTTAATGTCTGTAACTCCACAGAGAGAACCAATAAAGGTTCACTGAAATATAAGTACTCTCCTGAGTTGATATCATAGTAATTAAATGAAATAATTGTAGAATTCGGGCCATTTCTGGGGAAGAAACTCAACTAATAATGTGTATCTGTCACTGTTGTCATACTGTATACCTCTAATAATTCTATTTTTATATTATTTTATATTTTATATTATATTATTGTATTATCACAATATATTTCAGAGGAAATATATTGTGATAATTCAATAATATAATATAATATTTGGATACACAATTATGTCATTTAAATTGATAACAAGCTAATTTTATTTCAAAACATTAACAAAATTATATATTATATATTTTTGACATTAGCTTATTGTAACCCAGCAACTCTGTGTGATGAATAGTGAATAGTGAATAGTTTCGTTTCTTTCTATGCAAGTTTTTAATACTTAAAACTGATTTCAACTATATGTCTCAGTTGTAACCTCTGCCAGGAGCTTGTATTTCAACCCTTTTAATTAGATTTTACGTCATGAAACTTGAACTAGATCGACCCAAAAGAAAACAACTGATTCGATTTTTTCTGGGATTTCTGCCATCTTTGACACTTATTATCTTTCTATCTATCTATTAACTATTAGCAAGTTGGACAGCAAAAACACATACCTAATTTATTCCAAGTGCAGTCTTGTTGTTTTGTTTAGTTTGTTCTCTTCCAGTGTAATTGCAAACACATTTTTGGCATCACAGCAGTGGAAAATTTGAATCGCCCTTTTCAATAATTTCCTCACAGAGTACAAGACATCTCAATACTCTGTTGTTATATTTTGTTTCGTTTTTTAGCTCCAGCTGTGTGGCATCGCTGACCGAGTGAACCTGGGTCTCATACCGAGCTCTGAGGACGGCTGGCCTGTCGCCTGTCGACTGCTGAAGAGAACAACCGGTGGCATTTTGCACATTCACCAGAACGTTACCTCAGCGTTACCGAACACTGCGGCCGCTCCAGCAATCAATGAGGCGACTCAGAGGGTTTCTGGGAAGAAAGCTGACAGAGAGGCGTGGCAGGCCTGGGCCGATGACACAACACACCGCATCGCCTCTCTTTTAAAGGACATCACTGGTGCAGCGTGGACAACAAACATCCAGCACATAGAACATGTGAAGTCATATGCACCTCATGTTCACCATGTTGTGCTGGACTTGGACTGCAGACCACCCTGAGCTGAAGAGATGGACACAGATACTGAGAAGTATACAGAAGTTTCCAGTGCAACCAAACACTACACCAGCTGGTCTCTATGATTCATCTGACATGTAGTAAAATCAGCTGCTGCTGCTGTGTTTTCATAAGCCTTTATTTATCCAGGGCAGGTTCCCTGAGAACAAACGCTGTTTTCTTTTTTAGAAACGCCCTCCTGCCTCACACTCATGCAAATATAATCCCATGTGGACCACAACCCCAGCCTTATCTGTTGGCCACTGGACAACAGTTGTGGGTTTAGGTGCCTGTTGTGTTATACTCGCTGAATTTCCCTCCGACTTGGCTGAAATGTGACTCACATCCACAGCTCCTGACTCTCACATCATTGAGCTGGTAATTACAGGAACACTCAAACCTGTAAAATGACCCCAAAGTTATTTGAACAGGACATGGATATCATATTAGACATACAGTACTACTCTGCCTTGTCAATATATCTTTGGAACTTCAGAAGGCAGCAGCCAATTTAATCAATACTAATTAATTAATTTATTTATTTATTTATTTATTCAATACTACATGATAATTTCACTCCTGAGCTATAGACGGGTGATATATTTAAGGTCCCGTGTTGTATAAAGTGAGATTTTCATGTGTTTTTTATTACAAAGCAGCCTGTTTAAGTTCTATATAAATACTTTGAAAGTATCAAAACGCTCAAATCAGTGAGAAATAAACACAGGCTGTATTCAGAAACTTTATGCCTTCATACGAGCCGTCAGGATTTCTGTAATTTTGTGATGTCACAAATCTACAATATATATATAGGTTGCATCCGAAATTCCATACTAACACGTTATTTAGTAGCTAAAACAGTACGTGAGATTTTTTTAGTATGTCCCAAAACCTTAGTGTGAAACCACTAGTACATGAATTGCATACTATTTCTGATGAAATATTACAGTATGCAACTCTGGACACTACGGTGGCATAAATATCCCACAATGCAATGCGGCAGTGACGACAATATTCATTAACAGATGTTGACAGACAGCTCTGTAACATCAATAACACTTCAATTTAACTAAGTATTAAGATTTCACTTTGCTATTGTGTAATATATATCAAATTAACAAACCGTCGCTTTCATCACAGGTTGGCACAGGTTACCATGGTTACATGTCTCCAACCCGCAAGGAGGCTCTCAGAAAGTGATGACATACATTATTATTATTGCTCAGTGCCTCCGAAAAGGAAGATGCTACTGTGTTTATTCACACAAAAGTACGTTGAACGATAGTACACATATTGGGTATGTAGTGCGAAGTATGCGATTTCGGACGAAGCCTACTGTATGTGAATGACATCAGCTGCTGACAGGAAGTAAACATGGACCCAAGCTGTTGCCTAGCAACGCAATTCTGCTGTAATGAGCTAAAATGGTTTCAGACAGAAGGTGAATACAGGCATATTCAGGCAGACAGTATGAGGAAAATAAAGTTGTTGTTTTTAACAATACAGCATGTAAACAGGTTCTAATACAAACATAAACTACAAGTACTGTATGAACCTGAAAATGAGCATGATATGAGACCTTTAAAGGAAAAAAACATGGATAAATGAGAAACAGAATGGCTATGCGTACATACCTTGAGGTCACCGATTGGTTTCATGATGTGAATCATATGATGTGCCTTCACAGTCAGCAGGTCTGACCCCTTATTGAACAGCTATGGGGATTTTGGACCCAAATAAGGGATCGTCTTCTGGATGAATAGGTGTTCATCCTTCCAGTAGAACGCTCTGAAGCTGCTCTGGAGACTCGTGGTCGACCAACACTGTGTTACTATGTTGTTTTTCTTTTCCTTTGTCACACATCTATATCTGCTGTGGATGTAGCAGGGGGGGGAGAAAGTACACAATATGTCTTTGCACGACTTGCCAAGAGAGCCATATTCAGCAGACACGGCTGGATTTTCTCAGAGAGTGATGATGGCCCATATGAGTTTCGCCTGAAGTGTCGTATTAATCATATGAAAGTCAACAGAAATATCCAGGGTCACCTCTGTCCATTCTGTCACGCTTGACACCTCAGTCTATAAATACATGGAGGCACCTGGTTGTGCACATTTTAGTTTAGTTGGGAGTGAGACTAAAAAATAGCAGAGCGATATCATCAGCCAATCAGGTTTTTCAGCCGTAAACATTAATATATATTTTTTCCTGTTATAATTTAATGGGAGGAACAACAGGTGTACAGAGACATACAAATGATTGTCCCTCCATATTTTGGTATTTTCCAACGCCTTGACAATAAATAATAGGGTGAGTGGGACACTGCATGTGGGACACCTAAGCTCCAGTGGGTGTACTGTAGGTCTTCCTTAAACAAATAAAAGTCAATAAAACTGTTGATATTTAATGTCTTTCTAATATGCCTAAATGCTTCAAAACTATTATTTATTTATTTATTATTATTATAAAAGTCTTATTGTTTGTTTGATATTGTTCGATTCTACATGTAAAATCCACACATAAGCCTACGTTTTGTAACATCAATAACATTGTAAGTGGTAAAATGAATGCACATTCAGCCTTGAGTGTTTCCTACATTAATTAAGGTGATTTTTAGCTTCTTTTAACAGACCTGTCTTTGCCACATTTCAGACATGACTGTCCCACATTAAGAAATAAAGATTTGTCTGAGACAACTTGGCACTGATATGCCTACTATTTCTTTTATGAGTGTGATATCTGCATTTTCTTCTGATTAGGACACATCCTGGGGATGTCGGAGTGTCACTGGGTTTGGAATTAAAGGTCCCATATAGTAAAAAGTGAGATTTTCATGTCTTTTATATTATAAAGCAGGTTTAAGTGATATATAAATACTGTGAAAGTATCAAAACGCTCAATATACGGAGAAATACACACAGCCTGTATTCAGAAATTCTGCATTTGAAACAAGCTGTCAGGATTTCTGTCCATTTGTGATGTCACAAATATACAGTATTTAGACCCTTTACACAGATTTAAACGTAAACATTCTAAATGGGTCCCAGTTTATTTCTTGTTGCAGTGTATGTCAATAACATCAGCTGACAGGAAGTACACATGGACACAAGCTGTTGCCTAGCAATGCAATTCCATCAAAATGCGCTAAAACGGAGCATTTCAGACAGAGGGTAAATACAGGCATATTCAGGCCGACCGTATGAGGAAAATAAAGTTTTTTTTTAAACATTAAAGTATGTAAACATGTTCTAATATAAACCCAAAATACAAGTATGAAACTGAAAATGAGCACGATATGGGACCTTTAACCCTGCTTTATAATGTAAAAGACATGTAAATCTCACTTTTTACAATATGGGACCTTTAATCATTAAATTTTTTTGCAGCCAATGCATTAAAGTTTAATGCATTGGCTGCAAAACAATGTCCCACATTAGGCTAATTCACCCTAGCATAGTGTATTATAGGGAACTATCTGTAGTGGCTTTTTTCTCATTAGTATTTGTTCACTTACTGTATTTCTCAGGTTTACTGTCTGACACAGAGAACTCGTTTTCTTTAAAAAAAATAAAAGCCCTGCACTTCCTGTTACTGATTGGGATCAGGTTAATGGGAGCAGAGCAAATTAATGGGCTGTTTCAATCTCAATGGGTCGACTTTTCCACATCCAGCCCTTAAACGCACCTGTCATGGAAACTGTGGAGAGGCGCTCCTGAAGCCGAAGCTGCAAACTTTCCTGATCTTCCGGTAGTCGGGACTCCTCCGGTGAGCGCAGAGTCAACACTGTTAGGAAGAAGACGGAGAAGAAGAAGACGTTAGCGGTGGTGAAGTCGACTTTTAACAACAGGTGTGTGTCAAAGAGAGTGTAAACTTAACTCTATTTTGTATTATTTGTCAGCCGATTTCACACTTAAACACATAGTGAAATAATCCAATCGTTTCCTTAAATCTTAATCCTCCACAATCAGATAAAAACAAAGAGTTTAGTTAAAAACATCAAAGTTTAAATGGAGTAACGTTCTCATTTTAAATGTGTCAGTTGGTAACGTACGTCAACGTTCGACCGTTGGAGTCGCAGCCGTTAGAGATCTTTAATTTAAATCTGACATAGTTTAATCTCAGTTTGGTGGTTTGATCTGCTAAAACAAGACGTATTATTATAGTAGTTTCACCCTGTTAATGTAACTTACAGTTTATAAAACATGCTACACCTGTTTCAGTCTCAATGTTTGTTTTAAACTAATCAATTCTTTACAGGATTACTGTAGTTAGTGCTCTACTATCTGTGTGTCATCTGGTCCAGAGAGCATGCGCCATTTCCTTGAAGGTTAAGACACCTGGCAGGTAGTTCTGTTATAGAACTACTGCTAACTGCTCCAGGCATTCAAACAATGAGGAAAACAAGTGTCAAGTTTTCCATGGAAGTTTTGAATTGCAGCTTTTCTCTACTTAACAGGAGCTATTTCCTCCTCACTTTAATCTCTTTTGATGCAACTCAAATGGAGCGTAAAGGTTCTGATGGGAACACCACAGACATGGTTAGATTACAAGACAATGGGCCCCTGGGGACAGACATGGGCCCCACCACCCCTCCTACTGTACATAGGAGCAAGACACACAGACTTTAGAGATGTTTACCCTTCTTTTTGTAGTTGTTTTGTGTGTCTTTGTAGTTGTTTTGCATCTCTGTGGACATTGTGTGTCTCTGTAGCTGTTTTGTTTCTCTTTGAAGTCATTTTGTGTCTCTTTGTAGTTGTTTTGTGTCTCTTTGTAGTCATTTTGTGTCTCTTTGTAGTTGTTTTGTGTCTCTTTGTAGTTGTTTTGTGTCTCTTTGAAGTCATTTTGTGTCTCTTTGTAGTTGTTTTGTGTCTCTTTGTAGTCATTTTGTGTCTCTTTGTAGTTGTTTTGTGTCTCTTTGTAGTTGTTTTGTGTCTCTTTGTAGTCATTTTGTGTCTCTTTGTAGTGATTTTGTGTCTTTTGTAGTTGTTTTGTGTCACTTTTTGTAGTTGTTTAGCGTCTCTGTGGTCATTTTGTGTCTCTTTGTGGTTGTTTTGCCCCTTTCCATAGTCGGTGTGAGTCTCTTTGTGTCTTTTTGCAGTTGTTTTGGTCTCTCTGGAGTCGTATTATGTATCTTTGTGGTCATTTTGAGTCTCTTCCTGTTTGGTACGTGTCTCTTTGAGTGACATTTTGCAGGTGAAGCCGGGGGGGGACCTGGACCTGAACCTGGACCTGTGCCCAGTATATACTGTAGGCCCTTTCTGTAATCCATCCATGATGACAGATCATGTTGGGATTAAACAAATCGTTAAACTACTGAACTCCACCCGGTTCTCTGTATCCTTAGAGGGTGGGAACCCTTCATAGTAGCCAAGCTCATGTTGTTTTGCCTGCCGCACTGAGAACACAACCTTTCACCCTCGCAGAGGCTTTCTGTGGGATTTTTTTTAAATCCTCCAACATCCTGGTTTAGTCATTTATCATTTTTGGCACGCTAGATAGTTTGCTCCAAAGTTGTAGACTAATTCCTGTCTTCGCATGAAATGGAAACAGGCCTAAGAGTCGGTCTCTGTTGGTTTTGTGTGGTTATCTAGATTCCCATGGACAATCCTTGACTGATGGACATGAGACTTTTTAAATGCAAGAAGGAAGCTGCAACTTGTCCTCCAAAACTATCTATCACATAGTTGCTGTACTGAGGTTTCAGTGTATGGAGGCCAACAGGAAGAGGGAAACGTGGCTCACTCGTATATTAGTCATTTGATTAAGACCACACAGCTGAATGTCTGTATCTTCAACACCGCAGGGCAACACGTCAACAAGTTCCTCTTCTAACTGCATGCTGCTCCCCTCGAGGCTTTTTTTGCTGTTAAATCTGCCAGTTTTTAAAATACAGGTTTTGTCATTATTTATTCAAACTTGTTTGCAGTAACAACAGTGGAGAGGTTATTCCTGACGTTTTGGAGATCTTCTCGATGCGACAGCGACTGAGTTGAGCCAGTTAACCTGCACTGGATGGTTCATGGTCGAAGGCACGATGCCCGAGGCCGCTGACATGATCAACCTGGGCTTCCTGTCCGACTCTGAGCGGGAGCTGATCCAGGAGGTGCTGCAGCGGGACGAGGAGCTCAGGCAGGCTGAGGAGCTGCGTGTGCGGTGAGATGACAGCACTTCCTGTTGATAGTACTAAATAGTTAACTTGCTTCCTTTAGTTTTCCCCACTTATTATTGATAAAGGTACCAAGATATGTCAGGTATTTCCAATACATTTAAATTAAATTAACATTCAAACTAATTAATTCAGTTTAAGTATAACCTAACTTGCTCTGTACTTCACAGATATTAACATGTTTTTCAATGTATTTTTTTAATATATATTTTACGATAAGCTATGATATAAAAAAAAAAAATAATGTTATCATGTGCTTATGTAGGTATTTAATATCTATTTATTATAGTATGTCTTGTTGTTGGTAAGGCTGGTTATTGAACCTCAGTACTTTTTAATATCATCCAAAATGTGTCCGTAGAATCAAGTATTGTTGCAACAATTAATCAATCAATCCATCAGTTGTCAACTATTAAATTAATTGCCATCTATTTTGATAATTGCTTCATCAATTTTAATAATCTTAAGAAAAAAAAATTCTGATTCCAGCTTCTGAAATGTGAATATTTTCTGGTTTCTTCACTCCTCTATGACAGTAAACTGAATATCTTTGAGTTGTGGTTAAAACAAGACATTTGAGGACGTCTTATAGACCAATACTACTATCGATTAATTGAGAAAATAATCAACAGATTAATAAACATTGAAAATAATTGTTAGTTGCAGCCCTGAAAAACTAAATACTAAAGTATCAAAAGTTGGGATCAGAAACTTAGACAGATTTTTATTCTTTTTTTACTTGTTGTTTGATAATGTTAAATATGTAAATTATGATTTTAATTAAATTAAATTTTTTATTAACAACGTTCTTGTACAGCTGCTTGTATTAAGACTTTACAGTAAACACTGCACTGAGAAAAAGTAAAAACATGTTTATATTCCTCAAACTACGGTAGTGAAAAGTATAATTTTGGTATCTGTACCGACACCCAGATATGTTATTGGCACCAGTATCAAAGAATTCAAACATTACCCAGCCCTAGGTGTTGGGTGTCGAAGACAAATTTACTTTAGAAGCCGTGTGGTGGACCACAGAGATACAGTTTATCTCATATCTTATCGTAATATACAGATGTTTGTGTTGCATTGTGCACTACCTTGGTTTAGGGCTGGGAGCTAATTCAATATTGTCATTTATCGATGTATTTGTATCGTCATGATATGATTTAAATTCTGTTTTTCGTCTTACAAGAATCTGCCAAAATTAGTTTTTAAAAGATTTGCTTTACATTTTCGAAGTTTGTCTGTTGTAATGCACAACTGAAAACATTTCATTATATATATATATATATATATTTTCTTCCTTGTGTAGATGACAGGCCTCTACTTTCACAACTACTGTATATGTAAAACCCCAAAAACGAATGAGGTTTATGTCATTTATCTAAATGTCGTCAAGAGTGATAACGGGAAATCTACAAAAGGTTACAATATTTTAAATCACAGTTTCTTCTCTTTTTTTAATATTTCTGTTGTTGCATCTCAGGAGCTTGAAGACCGAGCTGCAGGATGTGAAGAGGAAAGGGGCCAAACGTGGCAGCGGACGATACAGTCAGCGGAGTTGTGGCCGATGCCTGGAGCCTCTGAGCCGGCTGACTGTTTTCTCCAGCCAGTGTAAAGTTTGCAACCACGATGTGTGCAGCAAGTGCCGAACAGCCCTCCCCAATGGATCCTGGCTGTGCAACGTGTGTGCCAAAGAGTCGTAAGAGATTTAGTTTTGTTTATACTCTCCTTTAAGAATAATTAGTCTTGAACAATTTGTCTTTAGGGTTTATATTATTCAGATTGTCAACAAATCCTGAGAAGTTCCCAGCCCGTTCATGCCTAGTGAAGATGGAAAAGTCACAAGTATATACTTAAAAAAAGATTAATACACATTCGGTGCTGTAAAGAATCTTTTCGGCATATTTTGATGTATGAGGGATTGAATCAAAATAAACTACAGTGCTCATATTTATGGCGATAAAGGGACCCAGCGCAACAGTTCAATGCCACAAGAGTTGATGGAAATTCATGCTGTCTCATTTTTTTTTCGGTAGTGATATATTATAACTAAAAAAAACTAAACCTGACATGAATTTACGTTCATTTATTTTATTTTCAGTAGTTTTTTTACCCAGGCAACATCGTTTCAGTTTAGTTTTTTCTAAAAGGATTTAGTTTTTATTTAGTTTCAGTTTACTAAAAATATTTTTCACTGCTTATTTTTGTTTTAGTTTACTATAATAACCCTGTATGACACAGAAGAATACACTGTTTCAGGCTTTGGATACACAGATAATACCTGTTGCATTCAATTCGTTGTGGGTTTTGGTCTGCTCATGGGATTTAATAAGATAAATAAATAAAATGAAAAACAAATGCATAAAATCCTTTTAAAAATAAGTAAATGGCCATTAAAAAAATTATTAGTATTTTGTGCTTATATTTATAATCTTGGAATTTATGTTTGTGTTATTGGTTAACAAATATTTAAAATATGCTGCCCTCACAATTACCAATAATAGCATGTGTTGCTGACTGTACTAGATTTATCTCTGAAAACAGTACACAATATGTCATAAGAATATTAATATATTAAATTAAACATGAATCTTTTTCAAATCTGTTATTTAACTGACGAATGAGAGAAAAAAAATTTAGACCTTTTTAAAAAGTCTCTCTGTTCTGCTTCTAGGGATCTAAAGAAACTGACAGGTGACTGGTTCTACGATCAAAGGATCAACCGTTTCTCCACGGCGCCTGGTCATGACCTGGTGAGAGTCTCCCTGAAAAAGAGACCGCAGGGTGAGTACAGGAAGAGGAAGTGGGTATCGACCGCTCAGCCAGGAATGTAAACAGCTCTCAGCCGGGGGCCGAATGAAATGCCCACAGTCACAGGAATGTAGTCACAGTTCAGTTGATTGTTTAACTGGTGTGTGATTTGTTCTGTGTTAAAGGGAAGAAACGTGAGACAACAGGAGAGAAGCTGTTAAAAAGTAATGAAATGAGCCCAGACCTTCCCACTCCTGTGCCGCGGGTCAGGCAGAAAAATCAGATAACAGATAACAAAGGGTGCGTCATCATTCTTCACCTCAGTTTGGTCAGTTTTAGAAAATGTAAATGGCTTCTCAACCCTTTTGTCGTATTTTTTTTTTGTTACAGTCATTCAAAGGAGAGTTCAGTATCGATTGTTTCGAGGGAATCCGTTGAATCGAAGGAGGAAGTTTTGTCAAAGTCAACACGCAGTGACACAGAGTCTACAGAAACCATCAGTAGAAGTAGCAGTAAAACAGAGTCTGGCTCTGTGAGCCCTGACAAACAAAGGTAAACTCACCTGTAGTTATTCTAAAAAGGTACAAACACAACACGGTAGCTTCAAAGCAACGTTTGAAGCAGGAAGTAGCCATTTCTAAATACAAACTGCATTGTAATTTCAAGTCAAGTCAAGGCAATTGTATTTGTATAGTCCAATATCACAAATTTGCACCAAGGGGGCTTTACAATCTGTACAGGATACGACACCCTCGGCCCTTTACAGTACGACCCTCTCATCGGATGAGGAAAAACTCCTCAAATAACCTATTTTAAGAGGGAGAAAAAGACAAAATCCTTCAAAAAATCAGATAAATCACAATATTTATTTTTTACTACACATTTGGATTAGTTGGCCTGCAGCCTAAACCTCATAGTTTCCTCTAGAATAAGATAATTCTGTTATATTGGAGATATAAAATTCAAATTATGTTATTTAAATAGCAGTAAAAAGATTGCAGTATATGTAGTTTTCAATCAAACTTAACCTAAAAGGTATTTCTGATTCATTATATGTAGATGGGTTCTGAACAGGACGGCCCTTTTAATGAAATAATTTACTCGTGCATGGACGTAAACCTGCAGACATGTCTTAGGATGAGAGTCATGTAGACACTCGGTCACCCACAGAAATTTAAAAAAGTATTTTTCTATGTATATGAATGTAAAAAGTCGTAGCTGTAATTAATAATGATTCGTATCATCACACAGGAGAGAGAACTGCTCGGCTCCGTCCAGCCCAGCAGGGTCCAGTGTTTCCAGTCTGACCGCTCCAGTCCACATTAGCGTCGACGACGACGACTCGGAAGCTCACGCCGTACGACTCTTTCAAGTCACGTGGTCGTGTTTCTGTCTCAAAGTATTTTTAATATCTTCTTTTCTGTGACTGTGACACTCCCCGTTTCTGTCACTACTACAGGAAGTGAAACCGGTCGGTCCGAACCCGGAGATAGATGTTGACAGACTTTTCAAGAAGAGCGTCAAACGATCCCAAAAACCCTCTGGTTAGTATTTAATATTACCAAGTGCAATCCTGTTGTTCTTCCTCCAGAATCCAATGAAAAACAGTGTTTGTATCGCAGCTTACTTGTTGGTCTGAATGTTTGTATCAGAGTACACATCGACACTGGACCTGCGTGATGGACGTAACAAACCTGAGGCCTCGATGGGCAAGAGGAGTCGTTCTGTACCAGGCCTGGACATACAGGTCAGGACTCTTATACACTGTTTTCCCATGAATCTGTTATGTTGACATTGTTACGTTGACTGAAATGCCTGGAAGTGGATTTTTTCTTGCCATATTAGTAAAACATTGGCTTCTGTTTTGCACCAAAATGAGGAAACCTCAGTGTAGGAACCCGCATCTGATCCTTCTATTTCTTTTCTTTATGTTTTTTTCAGCATCCCCAGCACTACTACATATGAATGATGTTAGATAAAGCTACCATGCAGCAATAGAGCAGAAGGTCTCCAGTAGGGCTGCACAAATGAATCCAAATTTTATCGAATTTGCAATATGGCTTACTGCAATTTTCCAATCACAGGAAGTGTAATATTTCTTAAAAAGGCGAAATGTGTGTCAAAATACCATTTTAACTTAAATATTGCCGTGCTGCAGAGAGGTCCCGGCCTACACATCTACAAACGTCTTTGTTTGGTACAGATCCCTGCAAAAATCACATAATAATCATTTTAATTTTTCAATGAAAATAAGAATATTAATGTAAAAAATGATCATTCCCTCTAATATTGCAAATCATATTGCAATATCACTCAAAATAATTGCATTTAGATATTTTTTTTTTTAAATGGTTCAGCTGTTTTAAAGCCTCTTACTCAAAATGAAACATGTTTAGTGGCTATTGAGGCAATTTTCAGGCTATTTTTTGCTTCTTCTGTGGTGGATAATTTCCTGTGTTATTTGTTGAACGTCACGACCAAATGGAGGCCGTCCTCTGATTGTAAGAGATAACACTAAAGCATTTGATGTTTCAGAGAGTTTAACATTTTTGTGCTATTTAAGTTGACTATAATTTCACTAAAATAGTGTGATTATTGCAGACCACAAAAATCTAATGAGGGTAAGAACAAATCCCAGTGTGTGTCTAATGTTCATTATGTTGCCACAGGAAGCCGGAGAGGAGGAGGAAGATATCGACAGCTTGGTTAGCTTTCATAAAAGGACGATGGCTTCCAGCTCCTACAGCTTGCACAGCTCAAAGGTAAAGTATTGACATTTCTCTCACACAGCTCACATTCAGTCCTCTAAAGGCCCTTTGAAGAGCAGCTCATTATGTCTCTCAGAACGGAACTAATGTTAGATAATCTGAACGAGCAGCTATAACCTCAGGATATCCTCCAGCGAGCTAGGAAGTGTGAAATTGACGTGTAAAAGTCTACCAAAATGTTTCTATAGTTACCACAGCAGCCTCCGGAGAGCAAAGCTGAGGCCAGCATGACTTTCACGCTGTCACTCTGGATTTAGATATTGACAGAAACATGCTGATCTTTGCTAATTTGTTTGTCCCCTTTCTGTTAACCCTCCAGCATTTGTGTTATTTCTTTGTTTCCATGTTATTCCTATTATTTTCAGCAGTGATCTGAAGCCTTTAGTCTGTCCAAACATGATCAATATTTGGTATTAATGAAACAAACACAGGAGTTGTTGACGATTATCTATTTAGTTCAGGTGTATGTATGTTTCTCCAGAGCACGCTGGGCAGCCTGATGAGTATTTACAGCGAAGCAGGAGACTATGACACTGTGGAGGTGAGTGGAGACCTCGTCTTCTCTCTGAGCTACAACGAACACACCCAGAGCCTCTACGTCATTATCAAGGAGTGCAACGGGCTGGCCTGCGGGGATGCCTCCAAGCAGCTTTCCAACCCGTAAATATTAAAAACGTTTTTCAACCAAGATTAGCTGTTAATGTGAAGCTCCGCGAGGCAAAACGCATCATTTTGAAGCACAAACTTTGAGCCTTCAGAGAGCAGATTGTGGTTCTGCAACGGACACATTGTTCCAACCGCACGCATACACACCCGTCAGTGATGTTAACACAGCTTTGATCAGTGTAGATAAGAAGCTGCAGTGTTTACTAAAAGTCTTGATAATCACATCCCAGAGGCGATTACTTGAACTTCACAGGAAATTGAATGTCAACAGATATTTTTCAGAGCATATAGTGAGGAGATACAGCAAAAGAACCAGCAGCCATGTATCTGTTTCTGTGTTTCAGTTACGTCAAATGTTATCTACTTCCGGACAAATCCCGCCAGAGCAAAAGGAAGACGAGCATCAAGAGACACACAGTCAACCCCGTCTACGACGAAACACTGAAGGTGATGGTTTATAAGTGGCACCGCTCTAACTGCACGGCTGACTGTTGACCTTATCCTGTTGACTTAATGACACTCCCTGATTAGTGACCTTGCGCCATGCCTGCTGCAAACAGTGACCACGCCTACAGAGATTGATATTAACATTGCAGATTAGAATAGCTGTTGTCAAATATTGGTTTTGGTACAATGTGGAGAGACAGCTTAAATACTGTGGCAAACAAAACTGCTGAAAGGGAAGCGGCTCAATTAATCAATTTGTGCAGAATTACGACTGTAATTTTGGATTTGCTCTTTAAAAAGAGGAAGAAGGTAAATTATTTTAGATGCAACTAAGATCTGAATTCATCTTCTGCTTTAATCTCCATGATTTATTTAAAACTCACTCAGCACCAGAGCATTGAAATTATGTAATGTTTCAGTATTGAGACAAACCCTTTGATCAATCCCATCTTCTCCTCCTCATCAACAGTACTCAATCAGCCGCACTCAGCTGTCCACCCGCTCCATGTTGATATCCGTCTGGCATCACGGTCGCTTCAGCCGCAACGCCTTCCTCGGAGAGGTGGAGATCCCCCTGGACACCCGAGACCTCGACACCCCGTACGTGGACCGCGTGGCTCTCATGGCGAAGGTACTGTAGATCAGAGAAACTGGATATAGTTTTTCTTCAGCAGACTATGACGACCTCTTTGCTAAAGGTGCCCCGTGAAGTTTTATGTTTACATTCAGTGTTGCTCACCCAATCGCATTATGTTAAAGGTCCCATATTGTAAAAAGTGAGATTTTCATGTCTTTAATATTATTATTAAGCAGGTTTAAGTGCTATATAAATAATGTTAAACTATCAAAACGCTCAATATACGGAGAAATACACACAGCCCGTATTCAGAAATTGTGCGATTGAAACAAGCCGTTAGGATTTCTGTCCATTTGTGATGTCACAAATATACAATATTTAGACCATTACACGGTTTTAGACATAAACATTCTAAATGTGTCCCAGTTTATTTTCTGTTGCAGTGTATGTTAATGACATCAGCTGACAGGAAGTAAACATGGACCCAAACTGTTGCCTAGCAATGCAATTCCGTTGCAATACCGTTGAAATGCGCTAAAATGGAGCGTTTCAGACAGAGGGTGAATACAGGTTTATTCAGGCAGACTGGATGAGAAAAATAAAGTGTTTTTTTTAACATTACAGCATGTAAACATGTTCTAGTAGAAACACAAAATACACGTATGAACCTGAAAATGAGCACGATATGGGACCTTTAATACATTTCGTTTCTCATAAAAAACTTCTATGTAGATGTGTAAAAGACTACTTCTTCGTAAACACGGATGTGCCGTGTTGTTGATGTTTACTACCAAGCAGTCTGATAGAGGTGATAAACGCTACAGGATACCTCTTGAGGATGGATTTGTTGACATAATGTAAACATCTCCAGGACATTTAAAGGCGTCTGGAGTTTGTTTCTACACAAAGTTTCTGTTTACATTAATTTTTTCAACCTTTTATTTATTCACTGAGAGCAATGCTCTCTTTTCCAGGAACAACCTGATGATCACATTCACACAGTTACACATTCGCACCTGGATGTTGTCCAGTACAATCACAGTCTGTTGCTCAAAGGCACCTCAGTGGCGGTAATAAGGAAGGGGCAAGTGCTGCTTTTCACTTTTCCCCACCCTGATTTATCCTGCTGTTCCGGGGAATTGAACCGACCGGTCACAACAAGCTTGCTTCTCTAACTAGGTCACCACTTTGTGTTTATCCTCGCGGTTTTAAACATTGTGTTGAATGTATTTCCTTCCTCATAAAACATTCGCAAGAGTTTCATTTGCGATTTTTCTTAAAACCTGCAGTTTTTTGCTGGTGTATTGCTGTGTTTTCATAGTGCCGTGAGATGTAGATCAGTAGAACAGTGTGAAACCATTGGCAGTAATGTCAAACCACGTCACCTGCATCCACATGCAACTTAGTGTTTGTGCACGAGATCAAACAAAAACGGGACCCACGTGTAAAATATTGCTGCATAGGGGTACCTTTTGAACTTGTAAATATGTATTATAAATATTGTTACGAACATGTTTAATATTATGTGGAATACCGTTTGTCAGAGAGAACTAAAGTCTGACAATCAACACTCTTAAGTGAGTAGTCAAATGAACACACAAAGTGTTCCAAAAAGGTAAACTCATGTGTGCCAAAATGCACATAGACTGGGTATAAAAACTGGATAGATTGTCTGCCATATTTGACAGAACTAATCAGTGCTGATCAGATGATAAAGAAGCTGTGTTTTTTTTGTTTGTTTTTTTACCGGTGCACTTCAGCGTGTTTAAAATGACTGAGTGGCCCAAAGGTCAAATCAAAACAAGGTGAAGCTATTGATCAGCTGTGAGGAGCAGAGACTGGCCTGTATATAGGTCTTGACTCACAGATATATGGACGTCAAAGTATATGCTGGCAGATGTGCAAAAATACTAAGATTGTGTTTGAGGTCATTTAGAAAGATGTTTTGTCGAGCTAAAAACTCTCGTAACCTAAAACAGATGTTGGTGAATTGTTAATCTGCACACTTCTTTTTCTAGTCCAGTAACCAAATTCAAAGAAACCGTTTATAAATATGGTTGTTAAATGTCAAATTTCGGCATCAACCTCAGCCATCCAGTGTTTCAGGTTTTAGTGTAGAGGCCTACATGTTAGTATATAGTGTTTCTCGTGTCCTAAATATAACGTACCTTTCTTAAACAGTCAGCCTTTGCCGGGCCGTCTTCAGCTTTCGCTCAGTACAAAGGAGAGTTGGTGGTCTGCTTGAAGTATGTCACACCTAAAAAGACAGCAACGGAGAAAAGCAAAGGTAAGACTATGACAAGAAGCTCTGACTGTGTTTGATACACTTTGCCTTCATTTTCTAAGAGCGTCCTTCTTCTTCTTCTTCTCCTAAGGCAAAAAGGCGGCGATGGAGGGAGTAGGAGAACTGCACGTCCTGATTAAAGAGGCCAAGAATTTGATGGCAATGAAACCAGGAGGCACCTCAGACAGCTTCGTAAAAGGGTTAGTGATAAAATGACGCGTTGCATTCCCCATACAGGCATTTCTCTATTCAGGACCTGACTGTGTGTGGTTGTGCAGGTATTTGTTCCCAATTACAGCAAAGAGCACAAAGAAGAAGACTCCGGTGGTGAAGAAGAACCTGAACCCCCACTATGACCACACGTTTGTGTACAAGGAGCTGGCTCTGGAGCAGCTTCAGGATATGAGTCTGGAGCTGACGGTGTGGGACCGAGAGGCCATATCCAGCAACGAGTTCCTGGGAGGAGTTCGTCTCAGCTCCGGAGAAGGTAAAAGACATTTTCCTTTTTTTCCTTTCCTTTGCTTTTTAGGGCCTACATGTATGAAGTGGTTTCACTCCTTGTGTGTTACAGATCTTGTTAGGCCTGTTGGTTAACTGTGTGTATCGTATTGTAAATAGATGAATCCACCTTTAGTAAATGGCACTATAGCTGTCGGAGTGAGCTGCCGTTTATTTTAGGGATTTAGTGAATGTCTTTTTGCTTAACTAAGATTTTTTAGGAGGTAGATTCTTTTGTTTGTTGTTTTGGCCTTGGTTCACCCTGAATTATACTGCTCCAACCTTTTTGTGGTAGTAAATATTTGATTTGGGTACATTTTAGGGCTGCAACTAATAATTGTTTTCATTGTCGTTTAATCTGTCGATTATTTTTCTTGATTAATCGATTAGTTGTTTGGTCTATAAAAGGTCGGAAAATGGTGAATAAAGGTCGATCAGTGTTTCCCAAAGCCCAAGATGACGTCCTCGAATGTCTTGTTTTTTCCACAACTCAAAGATATTTAGTTTACTGCCATAGAGGAGTAGGAATCAGAAGTTGCTTGTTCACAGTGACACCTGTGACCGTTAATTCAACGTCACAAGACTGAACGTGATTGACAGGCATGTTGATTAACGTCAGCAACATTAGCCAGCTAAAACCACAATATCACTATATATATATATCACATGCTTGGCAGTAACGTTAGCTTACCAAACGAAGGTCCCTTCATGAATCGAAGGCCCGGCTGATGTCGATTCTGCAGTGTTAACTTTTCCTGCTTCACCCTCCCGACGGTGGTCAGAAGGAATAGGGGAGATTGCCGTAGTTTTGGTCTCCTGGGCCGGAGTCGATACCGTTACTCGCTCTGGAGTTAACCCCCGCTGTCACTCAGCTGCAGGGAAACAAGACACATTTCTGCACAAACTGAAACTTCCACTGTACATTCACTTGATATTCTCAGAGCTAAATGAACTCTTCTGCTCCACTGCTGGCAAGTTTCGCCGCCGCTCACTCTCTCTTGCTTCACCACTCACTTCCCAGGTGCATTCACACTCCCACAACACTACTCCACCCCGCCCCCTTCTTAAAAAATTACTCAAAATAGTTGCCGATTAATTTAATAGTTGACAACTAATCGATTAATCGTTGCAGCTCTAGTACTTTTTTTAATGTTGCACTCCTACCCCCTCTAGATGTGGGTGTAACATTGGAGTAAAGGAGAATTTAATTAAGCTCCATAAAGAGAAAGTAATACCATATCTACCCTTCTGTAGTTCATAGCATAATTGCCTTTGTGAGAGAGACACACGCTTAATTTTAGATTACTGCTGAAGCACATAATAGAGCTTTCATGTGTGTGAATATATTCAGTGAGTAAAAGGAATTTGTCATCATTAATAGTAAAAAAAAAAAAAGACTCATTTTACCTTCAGGATTACATTCATGTAATCTTCTCTCCTGCAGGCTCGGTGAAAATAGGGAAAGTGGAAGTGGAAATGGACTCGGTTGGAGAGGAAGTCAGTCTGTGGATGAAGATGATGCAGTACCCGGACTCGTGGGCGGAGGGCACTCTTCCACTGCGCTCCACCATGACGGCCAAATGAGGACAGCCTGGACCCTGAAAGAGTCCAGAGAGACTGAGAGGGGGGGGGGGCTGTGAGACAAATATATGAGATTGTGGATTATTCTATTTTTTCAATCTTATTAGACCAGAAGCGTGTCTACCGAAGTGAGCCAACGCAGCTGATTGAAGCAGACACACAGTTCACTGACCACCTGCCTCTCTGTGTGGGGTTCATCTTTAGCACCGTTACACCTCCCCCCCCCCCTCTGACCGCAGGCTACTGTTGAAAATGTGCCAAAACGCATCACAACACTAAACTTTATTTTAAGGGCATTAACACAGTCATTTTTATGTTATGTTTATATTATTGCAATTCAAATTCATGCAGACTTAGCAGAGAAAGATTGTTGCAGTTGTTCTTTATAATTGTGTACAGAATTACGCCGATGCGTGGGAAAACAAGTCATTATAAAACTGGTATTATACATTTTTATTTCTGGTGTTGCATCCAACAGATTGAGCTACAAATTGTAATACTATCATGCAAAGAATTATATTTATAGAAGTTGCATATTAACCCTTTTTTTGAAATTATAAAATTGTCTATTTGCAGATATATAAATGTAGATTTTTAACTTTTAACTTTGTGTGATCAGACTGGTGTTTACCTCGAGGTTGCCATGAATATTCTGTTCACCCAATAAAAAATGCACTAAACCACAAAGACGTGCTTGATCGTCCATACCAGCTGGATTTAAAAATCAAGTGTTCCTCAGTAGTCTTCTGTAGAAATGGTTTTCATTAAATATCAGATCAGAACAGGGGCTCCTCTGCAAAACTACTAATCATGTATCCAACCTAATGTTATGGTTCAAAATGTATTTCTTTACTCAAGCTTGTCTGTATTTTCTGTAGCTATGATGTCCATTTTCTGGCCTCCGTGTCTCTCAGATGATTAGATAACAGTGCTAGCACTTCAGTGTTGTTTAGCGATCACATTTGAACACGAGGAACGTCCTCTTTTTCCCCTCCTAATGTCTCCCTGGACCTGGTTCCTGGTTGTTTGTCCTCCTTCCTCGTCGTGTGTTTAGTTAATACTGATGAGTTTATCGCTGTGGCAACCGGAGACGTTTATTAAATCAGTCACAGAAGTCCCTGTGGAGCTCCAGCTTCTCTCGCTCCTCCTCGTCCAGCAGGAAGCTGTCGACGTAGGAGAACAGCTCCTCCGACCCCATCGGGTGGATGAAGCGCTCTCGGTCCATTCCGAACTTGTCCAGCAGCAGCATGCTGAAGTAGTATCTGGAGATTCTGAACACTTGTCTACGGAGAGAGACACACATTTGATAATTAAAAGGAACACTCCAACAACTTTGATAAAGATATTAAAGCTGCTATAATCAATATTTTTGTAACAAAGGGATTAGGGGGTTGCTCATAGTGACCGATCCACAGATGATTATTATCCCACTCTGCAGTTTCCCCTCAGCTCTACAGAGCTTTATAATGTCTTTCACCTCAAAGTTTTGGTTTTCTGATCGGCATCTTAAAGGAACAGTGTGTAGGATTTAGTGACATCTGGTAGTGAGGTTGCAGATTGAAACTAATTTAAGTCTGTCCCGCGTGCCAAGCGTGTGGGACGGGTCAGCAACCGTTACTATCAAAAGAGCCATGTTAGGCAAAAAAATAAAAATCTGTCTGGAGCCGCAAAACATTTGATCATTGTGATGAAGGTAACACAGTTTATAGTCTATATAGTATATAAGTTTAATGCAGTGAGGGCCAAAGTGCAAATGTACTACGGAGTATTAGGGCCACACTGAGGGAAAAAACATCTGAGATTTCCAGAATAAAGTCATGACTTTATGAGAAAAATTGGAAATTACACGTAAAATTACTATTTTATAATATGACTATTTTCATAATATTCTGACTTTTTTTCTCGTAAACTTTTGACTTTATTCTCGTAATATTATGACTTTATTCTCTCGTATCACATTCATGGTGATATCCTCTGATGTCCCTGTTCAGATGTAAACACTTCCCTCAACTACTTCTACCCTTAGTGATGTCTGATTGCCTACATTTCCCAGAGTGCTTTGCATTACACTAAAGAATGTGCCTCAGTATGCAGCTCTCACTCTGCTGCTGTGGGGATTTGTGTGTCAGTGGAGAGACTGAAGAGATTTTCCAGTCTGGAAAAAGTGAGCAGCAGCAGCACCCCTTACTCACATTACACATTTGGTGGAATAAAAAATCCAGATAAGCTAATTCCTACATGCTGGTGCAAACTTTAAAAGAATCTCTTACTCAGTGATTCTCATGACAACCAAAGCCAGATGTTTACTATGGATGTTCTGTCAAAATCCCATTACTGCTATTTTTAACAGTGTTAATCCTTCAAGTGGATTTTTTTTCCACAGAGGATACTTTTTATTTGGAGGCTTGACATTTAAATAGTGACGAGAAACAGCTCCTTACTATTAATGAGAATGGGAGTTATATAAACTAAATGAACTCCCCCCCCACACACACACACACACACACACAGAAAGAACTATAAAACTGCTGAATAACTAAGTGATGAAGTGTCTCACTGTTACCTCAAACCCTCGATGACCTCAGAGCTGAGCAGATTCTCTTTAATGCGACCCGTCTCTCGAGGCGGCGAGCCCAGGAGCTCGATCACGGTTACATGTCGCAGGTCTAATCCACAGTCGGATTTCTGCTCGGAACAGGAAAAACAGATGTTGAGTTTTTCTTTTTTTTGTTGTTTTTTATTTAAACTTCCTGCAGCAGCAAAAAAACATGTCCTCACTTGTAGCATGATGTTCTGCAGCTGGTAGTCTGGGTCAGATATGTTGGGCGCAGACAAGATCAGCAGCCTCCTCTTCTCATAGAACTGATCCAGGAGAGCGGAGAACGTCTTTACGTTTGATTCAATCTCCATCGCTACAAACACACAAAGTCACATCCTGCATTTATTTATACCGTCTTACATTTTATGTTTATGCAGCAAATTCCTCAGCATGATTTGCAACTTTTGTGCAGACTCACGAACACACTCGGCAGGCTCTCCTCCCCAGTTGCGGTTGAACTGGCAGACGCGACTAGAGACGCCCCTCAGTTCATATCCTCCGTCGCAGTGGTATTCACACGTTGCACCGTAGTTGTTCCCGTCAGAGGAGCAGGTGAGGTAGCCGTACAGAGGCGCATTTAGAGCTGAACATCTTCTCACTGGAAATAAGAAATCCAATGTGTCATCCAAGTTATAATGCTGACCTATTGTGCTTTTTCCTTTTGTGTAGTTTTTTGTGCATTTAAAAGGTCTGCAAAGTTACAAAGCCCAAAGTAGTAATTTTACGTGTTATTTTCTTTTTTCTCGTAAAGTTATGACTTTATTTTCGTAAAAATGACTTTTTTTCTCGTAAAGTTATGATTTTATTCTCATAATATTGCGACTTATTTCTCGTAAAATTATGACTTTATTCTGGAAATCTCAGATTCTTTTTCCCTCAATGTGGCCCTAATACTCCGTAGTACATTTGCACTTTGGCCCTCACTGCATTAGACTTATATATTATATACTTAGACTATAAACTGTGTTACCTTCATCACGATGAATTTTTTTTTCTCTTTGCCTAAAAGGTTGCTGACCCCTGTTCTAGTAGAAAAACCCCAAATACAAGTATGAACCTGAAAATGACAAAATAGGTCCTCTTTAATGTGTAGTATTTAAACTCATTTCATAAGTCAACTCACCCTCAACACGTACTATAAACTTGCAGGCCGCTCGGTTCCTGGCTTGATCGTACACTTTGTATCGGATAATGCTCGCTCCCTCTTTAAAGTCGGTGCCCGGCTCCTGGCCGACTAATATCACTCTGCAGAGAGAGACGAGTACATAGAAGTGAAGGCTGAGTGTTTTATGCCGTTTTCAGGTGAACAGGAAAGGAAAGTAGAGACATACTCAAGTAATTTATCAGCAGTATCTTTAGCAGCGGGGGGGTCCCAGGTCACCGTAGCAGAGAGTTTTCCAGGCTCGGCGACCTTGAGTCTGGACGGAGGACACTTGATCTTTGGAGGTTCTGTATCTGAAATAAACAGTTGGAAAATTACAACATTAGGAAGTTCATCTAACTGTAGCAGTCGTATAGAGCAAAAGACTGAAAGACAGCAGCTCTGGATTCAATCCAAAGAACAGATGAGCAGGAAATACGCTTGTTGTGTGACTGGACACACACTGACTTGTGAAAGAAGAATGAAAAACTAGACCGCAACACAGATGGCCTCCATGTTGTTGGCAGTATGTTAAGTTGACAGTTTAAACATCTGGTTAGCTTTACATCTTCAAAGATGACAACCTCGATACATACCTTCACAATTTGGCTGTCCTCCGCTCCACGACCCCCCGCGCTGACAGGTGCGTGAGTGTTCGCCCTCGATGCGATAGCCGCGGTCGCAGGTGAAGCTACATATGGAGTCCACCATGAAGCCGTGAGTGCAGGTGTATCGGCCGTATGGAATGGGGTGCAGCACACGGCAGCGCATCTCTGGAGGAACATCAACCACACAGACAACACAGTATGTTGAGGTCAAGGGTCGAAACAATCACAGAATCAATATACTGTATATCTTAAAGGATGAGGCTGCAACAAATCCTGTGAAAGACCAAAACCAACATTGTGTTCGTCTCAATACTTTTCCGACTGACCAAGTTTACCTGTTGCTCTAACCGTCCCAAGCTTTCGTGCCTACTGAAGACGTAAATCTTTAAAAGCAGGTCATGAATTATTACTTCCATTTTCAAAAAAAGGTTAAATAATTTCCTAAAACAGCTGGGCACTCTAGGTTTTAGCAAATGTCAATGAAACACCAGTTAATAGTGCGTTTGTTGGGGACTATTTTTAGCAGCGGATGAATACACATTTTGTGCACTATTGAGATTTGACCATAGACTGTATATAAGAAGTGGACGTAGTCACCGTGACGTCACCCATTGGTTTGTGGACTGCCGTTTTGAAGCCTCCAGTTCAGCATTTTGGCCGCCGCCATCTTGTTTTTTTGCAACCAGAAGTGACAAAAGAGGGAGGAGCTAAGTACAACCGAACGCTGAATAAGATATTTTTAGGTGACCGAAAAAGGTTATAATTAACTTTCATGAACTGAAAACACACTGTGAAAGGGTTAAAGTTCTACGATGAAAACACGGACAACTCCCAGACCGGACAACGCCGTGGTAGCGACCTGTCAATCACAAGGTAGCCCCGCCCTAAAGCATCCCCTGCTTTATGGTCTATTTGACTCTAAATTAACCATCATTTACTAACTGAACATCATGCTGTATTGAAGAAGACTTGAAACTAGTGATTGAGACCATAAACTCATGTTTACAATGTTTACTGAGGTAATAAATCAAGCAAGAAGCTCATTTTCTCAGAGACTTCTATACATCGGACTTCTTTTTGCAGCCAGAGGAGTCGCCCCCTGCTGGCTGTTAGAGAGAATAAAAGTTTAAGGCACTTCAGAATTGGCTTCACTTTTCAAAAACCAGCGGTTGCCCAGTGGTTTTTACAGCAGCAGGATGGTGTATGTGGTATCGACTCAAATTAAAATACAATGAAAATGTTTATGGTAATCGAGGGAGATGTCAGCCAGTACGATGGTACGTTTTGAATAAGGAAGACGTAGAATATCTCCAGATTCATCCTCATATGTGAATTTAAATTCTCAACGTCCACATACTGCGGCAGAAAGCGGTTCCGGACCAGCGTCGGCTGGCGAGACAGTGAATCGAGCTCTTCCCCAGCAGTCGGTATCCTCGATCGCAGCTCATCTCACAGCGGGTGCCCAACGTGCTCGTGTAGGCCACGCCTCGAGGGGAGCGGCAGGTCACCTCGCCATTGGTCAGACCCGGAGAGTGACACCAGTTAGGGTCTGCGGTTAAAGAGAAACCAACATCTGTGTGAAGCACTAATGGTGCAAAGAAAGAAACTGAAGTGTCTTATACTTGGATATCAAGTATAAGGCTAAACCACCACAGAGAGCTAATAGAGCAACGACCAAGCAAAGAAAACACTGAAATTGTCGAAAAAGAAGCCTACTAAATATGTATGATTGTTAAAATTAAAAAGACAGAGAATTGTATTCCTAAAAATAATAGGAAAACTAATTTCTGATGCAATATTCACAGGCAATAATGTGCTCAAAATCCATCCAAATCTTTTTTTTTCCAACCTTTTGCAGTTATTGCGTTCACTATTTGGGTTAATTGTACAATTTATCGGTTGTTCTATATAAAAATTGTTATGAATTGAATGTAATATGCAATATCCCTAAAATATGTCACTTAGTCAGGGGTCATCATTTTACTCAATGATAGAAAAGGGGTCCCTTAAGTAAAAAAGGTTGGGAACCGCTGCCCTAGTTAATGTGTGTGTTTTTCCATATACTCACTTTTGTAGTCTAGTTGAGGAGCGTGGTCTTCTTCTACAAAGTCATTGTAGCCGTCATACTCTGTGGTCCCAGAGCCAGCTGAAAAAACAAACAGACAAACCTTTAACATTTCTTATGTGACCACATGATCTCGTCTCCATAACTTCTTCTCAGGTTTCCTTTTAACTCAAGCTCAATAACATTCCTGTCCACAGACACCTGGATTTGCAATCAGTGATGCTGACAGAAACTCACTGAAGGTTTTTAAACCTGAGAGCCAGCATTGTGTAGAATACTGTTAGGTGCCTACTACACTCACTAGTAGGTTTTATCATCTATTCACATGGTAGATGACCGAAAGACAGCGACCTCTAGTGACCGTAGTAGTTATGACAGGAGCATAAGTCAGGCGCTGTAGTGTAGACAACGTGAAGCTCCATATGTAGTGGAGGGATTTCACCCAGGAGACCGGAGTTCGCATCCCGTTTGAAACCCACAATGTGTAGCTGTCTTTGTATTCATAGTTATTTTAACGCAAAACAAACAGTTTTTTTTCCTAACCCTGAAGAAGTTGTAGTTTTGTTGCCTAAACCTAACTGGGTTTTTTTGCCTAACCCTAAAGAAGTTGTAGTTTTGTTGCCTAAACCTAACTGGGTTTTTTTGCCTAACCCGATAGAAGTTGTAGTTTTGTTGCCTAAACCTAACGAGTAATATTTGTCTGTGTTCAAAACATGACGTTTCATTCAGTTTTACGTGTTAGAACGTTTTGCTTTTAAGTTTCACTTTCACTTTTACAACGTAGTAGGCATAGTAGGCCCCTACTGACCCACATCTATGGTGCTTATAGCGACTGATAACGCATATTTAATGGCCTGATAACAGTCGAATCGTGTGCATCACCGAGGGCTAATTTTACAGGAGGGAAACTGCTATACAAATTAGGACAAACTGCACGTTTTCATTACTCACTTCCCTCTTACTCATCACTATTCATGTAATGAGCAGAAGGGCGTGTGTACTGTACTACGACCTTCATTCTACATTTCTGCACAATAATTCCTTTTCACTGTCATCCTCCTCGCTCAGCAGTTGTGGTTCAGGCACATAATGTCTCCATGTTTAGAGCTGAGAGCCAAACTTTCCAGCCTGTCACCCTCCCACCCCCGTCTCGAGGCAGTTCCTGCTTCCTTTGCTTCAGCTCTGCTTTCTGGCCCTCAACCAAACAAAGTTAACTTTTAACACAGTTTCTATTAATAATAATAGTTATAATAAACAATGATGCCTCACATTAAAACTTCCCCTTCTCTGGAAGCTGCTTCAGATGTTCCAGCGATGTGCAGATTTAAGCTATCGTCAGCGCTTTTTTCCTCATAATGAGTCCGATGTTCCACTCAGTAACACTTCTCCAGACTAATATTTCCCCAGTCCCCCTCACAGAGAATTAATCAGAGGAAATAAACAAGCTGAGCTCATCAGTCTGATGGTCTCAAGTAGACACAGACATTACTTCAGGTGCCATGCATCATCATACATATGGCAATTAAAAGTCAGTGTTTTTAATTACATGCAGGTAACACTACTGCAGGGCTGAAAGCACATTAACTCAAGGACTGTATAACTGAGGTACTTATACTTTACTTGACCATTTTAATCTACTTGTACTCCATTATTTCAGAGGGAGATTTAACTGACAGCTCCAGTGCATTGTTAAAGGAACAGTGTGTAACATTTCGGGGGATCTATTAGCAGAAATGGAATATAATATTCATAACTATGTTTTCATTAGTGTATAATCACTTGAAAATAAGAATTGTTGTGTTTTCGTTAGCTTAGATGAGCCCTTCACTAACGGACAAATCAAACACTGAGTCTAGAGAGAGCATTTCGCGTTTTTACGTTACCTGAAGGCCACCGTAGTTCTCTGACACGCTTGTGAAACTGTGGTAACGTGAGCCGCAGAGTGAAAAACCCTGATACCGCCAGCCGCCGTCTGTTGCTCCTAAAGTCGTGTGATTACAGCGTTACCACGGTTTTGCACTCTTTCTTGCTCACGTTACCACAGTCTTGGAAAGGGAGGGGTGAGCAGAGGGGTACTCAGTTAGTTGCTACCACACCACTAGATGCCGCCAAATCCTACAAACTGTCCCTTTAAATGTTAATCCAGTGGTTCCCTACGGATTTGTTTTACAAAAAAAAGCGGAGCTGCTTATAATGTCCCACAACCCAAGCTGACGTCTTCAAATGTCTTGTTTTGTCGGACCAACAGTCCAAAATCCAAAGACATCAGTTTACTATCATGTGCAACAAAAGAAAACCAGCAAATGTTTTGGTGTTTTTTGCTTGAAAAAATGACTAAAGCATTTTATGATTATCAAAATAGTTTTAATTTTCTTGTCGTTGCAGCTCTAAAAAAAAAGCAGTGTCTCAGGCCTCTTGCCATGTTTTAGATGTCTTGAGTTGTTCCACCAAAGAGAAAATTTCCTCTATTAATTTCAATAACTGTTCACAAAAAAAGCAAAGATTAGAGAAAAATCCCAAAAAGTGAATACAATTTTGTGCAGCAGAACTTAGTTTTTTTTCTTTTCTACTCCTTTAATTATGTTGCGACTCCTCAGATTTATCATGTGAGCCTTTGAAGGGGCCCGACCCACAGGTTGAGAACCACAAAACTGTATTTCAAAAACTAGCTGCTTATGTTTTGATGCATCAGTATTAATATCTAATATATGATAATCAGTCGCATTTTTCTGCAGAACTAGTACTTTTACTTTTGATACTTTAAATACAGGATTCTACTTGTGATGTAGTATTTGTACATTGTTGCACTGGTACTTTTACTCCAGTAAAAGATCTAAATACTTCTACTACGAGTGTAGAATACCAGGACGCTGCATCATGCACCACAGAGACATGTAGACACAGAGTGAGTCCATGCAGCCGGGCTGAGTCACTCCAGAGGAAGGAGTTACAAAGGCTTCATTTATCTCTAATGACAAAGCTGACCAGAATCCTTTCAATCCCTCTGCATCATCATCTGGAGCTTCTGGGTGTTTTCTCAGGTCACGCTATTATCTCTGCAGGATTAAACGAAGGCTTTAACACGCTCGGCCCTGAGAGGAGGGAGGGGGATTCCTCAGTAATTAACTGGCAGTGATTGGAGCCCAGCTGTAATCAAACTGCCTAGTCAGCAAATCAAAGACGGGCTCCTGGAGAGGGAGGCAGCTCAACTACAAGCTTCA